>NC_133619.1:524580980-524879798 GCF_048593235.1 Sminthopsis crassicaudata
TGAGGCCATATTTGAACTGAGGTCCTCCTAACTTCAAGGGCTAGTGCTCTATCCACTGCACCACCTAACTGCCCCTACAGGGGTCTTTAAACAACAACTGAGTTTGTTGGGAATTTGAATAAAGGACATCAATGTTCAGGTCTCCTCCAATTGGAATTCTGGGATTATCTGAAATAAGTATACAAATTGAAATGTGTGCTTACATATGTATGGAAAAGTTCATATTTTGACCAGGGCCAGCCCTAGATATAAGAAACTACCAAGCTTAAGAAATACCTATACAATCTGATTTTGGCTTACCATTACAAAGCCCTGCCTGAGACAGCTAGGTGACATAACAGATAGAGCACTGGGCCTAAAGTCAGTTAGATTCATCTTCCTGAGTTCAAATCAGCATTCAGACACTTACTAGTTATGTGATCCTGGGAAAGTCACTTAACCCTATTTGTCCCAGTTCCTCATCTATAAAATGAGCTGGAGAAGGAAATGGCAAGAAAACCCCAAAAGGGATCACATGAAGTTGGACATAGCTAAAACAACTGAACAACATACAAACACAGTAGCATAGTGTTCAATGCACCCAACAACACGAGGCTTTGCCAAGTTGAAAAAAAATTAATTTTCCCATCATTAGGCTATGGAACCACCCTCCTCTACTCTCCAACCTGAAATGCATGCCAGGAGAGTTACTCCCCTGGGTCACACAACCCAAAGGGCACTCATTAGCCTATAAACAGATAAACAAGACTGAATTATTATGATAATGAGAGAAGATGAAAAAGATTTTTCTCTCCTGGGAACCTGCCAGGAGTCATTGGTTGTTTATTTCCTTTGACAAGGAAACAATATGGCAGTCTTCTGCCCTGAATCCAGGGCAGATTGGGGGAAGCACAGAATACAAGGCAGAGGAGAAGTTCTGCTTCACGAGAACTTAAAGAAGCTTAAAGAACTTAAAGAATTATTTAGAAAATTGGAAAGAGAATAACTTTTAAAATGTGGAATAATAATGAGTAGGAGACATGTATGTTCCTCATTCCAGTCCTTTGCTTTTATCAATATCAATAACTCATTAAAGCAAGTGAGGAGAATCTAAACAGGGAAAGGTTTGGGGACTTCACAATTAGCATTTTTTTTTCATCACCAAAGTGAAGTAAACACAGAGGCACAATAGTTTATAAACAACATGATAAAGGGTTCAGCTATGGGCAGACTCCCTACTATATCCATGTCTATAGATTAGCCACTAACATTCCTCCTTGCCTTTTCTTTCCCTTTTAAGTAGTAAAGCTAATAGTAGAATGCTGTTTCCATTGCTTTATCCAGCCTTATTCAAAAGATATGCTAAAGCAATGTCAAATACCATGGTAGCTGGAAACATGAGCTGGTATGGATAAAACCAGACATCATTGTGAAGAAAAACTTTTCAAAACAATCAGAGATATACAAAAGTAGAGGGAAGGTAATTATTTCTTTTCTCTAAAGAGTTCTTTAAACAATGATTGAGTATCAGGAATTTGACTGTAAAGGACATTCATAGTCAGGCATAGATTGGACTAGATAATGTCTGGGGTCTCTTCCAATTCAAATTCTGAGATTCTCTGAAATATGTACACAAATTGAACTGTGTGTTTACATTATCCTGAGGAAACAACTTTGGTCCTTACCATGTTGCTTTCTTTTGTGTCATCCACTCAGCTATTCCTGTTGATGGGTTGCTTCCAAATTGCCTTCTTCATGCCTCTTGATAATGAACCTGATTATTAGTAATTTGTTCTTGTGATTTAATAACTACAGTAAAAATTACTCCACCCAGTTATTGGAGAATGAGACCATATTGGTATTGCCCTTGCCAGCTTATGCTTGTGATGGATTCCACTTGGTATGGGGCAAGATGGAAGAGACAGAGGAAAAGAAATGAGGAGATATCTCCAAGACCCAATTATAGGACAGAAGCTTGGAGCATTGAGGCAAGAGAGGTCCTAAGCAGAGCCAAGAGCTGAAGTTACCCTGGGATCTCTTGAAGGATGGCTCCTAGTCTTAGCTACCATACTCTAGACCAGTCAGAGCATGACTACACCCTTTAAGAGTGTGGGTGTGGATCTTCATCATCACATACACCCTGTATCCCTCCACAAACTAAACACTGAAGCTTCTGAGATGAACAAATTAAAGGCAACACCAAATACTATGAAGAAATACCTTGGAAAGAGAAATGCCTGCGAGGTAAATCAAAGGAAGAAAAAAATCCTAAAAAAAATTCCAAGCAAAACTTTAGAGAAAAAAATATATTATAGTCAAAAGGAATATAAGAGTATCTGGATGAAGAGAAACAAGAGATACAAAATGAAATATCTAGGGCTAGAGAGGAAAGAAAAACAAAGAGAATTGATGCCTTAGTACAGATGATGGAAAGCTTCACATAAGAACTGAATGTCCTGAAAACTAGAATGGGCCAAAGAGAAAACAATAATTCAATGAGACAAAAAGAGATATTAAAACTAATTTTAAAAAAAATTTAAGTGAAAAAATATATAAGAAATATAATTTCAAAAATAACTGATCTGAAAAACAGGCCAAAGAGAGATAATCTAAAAATTATCAGATTATCTGAAGCTCATGACAAAGAAAAGTCTTAATACTATATTTAAAGTCATTTTAAATGAAAACCATCTCAAATTCTTAGACCAAAGGGCAAATAGAAAGAATGTAATGGTCACTTATGGAAAGAAACCCCAAAATTAATATTTCTACTAATGACATAACCAAAACCCAGATCATCCAGGTCAAATAAAAAAACATAAGAATTAAAAAATAAAGCATTCCAAATACCAAAGGGCCACTATAAAGTTCATACAAGACATGGTAACCATCAATAAAAAGAGAAAAAGAGCTTGGAATGTGGTCATCCAAAAAAGCTATCAAGAATAATCTACCAGCAAAACTAACTAAAATCCTATAGGAAGATAATAGACCTTTAAAAAAATAAATTTCCAAGTATTCCTGATTTTAAAAAAAGGTCAGAAATGAATAGATATTTTGAAATGGAAACACAGGAAACAAGAGAAATATATAAAGGTACAAAAATTAATTTAATTGGAAGGGCATACATTGGGATGATTTATCCTTGTGCAAATAGATAAGAAAAAGCATTTGCTCAGAACCTTAATATCTTTAAGGATCTTAGAAAAGGTAACTATAACAGTGAGTCTTTGTGTAATTTTGTTTTACTTTGATCTCAGAAAAAGTTAAAACTGAAAAGGATATGGTAATACAATAGGAGAGAAAGATGGAACATGTGTAAGTTTCCTATCACATAACAGAGATGAAGAAGATAAAGAATATTTAAATCTGACTATCAGATTAATAGAAAAAAAGATTAAACATAATTACAAACACCCATACGTACACACACACTAACATGTGTATAACTATCTTGGTATATTATTATACATATTAAACTCAAAAAATAAATAAATGCATTAAACTCATAAGAGAAATAAGATGGGACAAAGACAAGGAAGGATTAAAAAGGAGTTTAAAGGGTAGCTAGGTGGCACAGTGGATAGAGCACCAGCCCTGAAGTCAGGAGGACCTGAGTTCAATTCTGGTCTCAGACCCTTAACACTTCCTAGCTTGTGATCCTTGGCAAGTCACTTAACCCCAATTGCCTCAGAAAAAAAAGGGGGGGGGGGGAGTGTGTTAATATAGGTAACAGGAAAAGTAAGGGAATAGCAATAAGCAAAGCAACTTAAATCTTAAAGAGAATAACATGAAGGTGGAATTAAAATGGATAATAAAGAAAGGAAAAAGCATAAGATAACAGAATAGAGGATAAACTCACCCATAAAGTAGAAGAGAAAAGCAAGATGGATTTTAAAAATAGAATCCAACAATCTGTTGTTAATAGAAAATATATGTTGTTAGTAGAAAACATACTGAAATATAAATTTAACATAGAGTTCAAATAAGAAACTGAAACAAACTCTATAGGAAATTAATCAAATTGAGGGGAAAATAGTAAAATTATAATAGTGAAAGATTTCAATGTACCCTGTCAAACATGGATATATCTAACCAAAAAGTAAGAAAGGAAGATGATAAGAACTTGAATAGAACTTTAGAAAAATAAGAAATGATATGTTTCTGTTTGGTTATTGAATGGGAATAGAAAGCAATTTACATCTCTCTCTGTTGTATATGGCATCTTTTCATAAATTGACCATGCATTTGGAAATAAACACCTCATCAAAATATGTAGAGAAATAGAAATGCTGAACATACTGATGAAAATTGATAAAATTATATTCAATCCTTGAAAAACAAATGTTAAAATTATTGAAGTCTAAATAACATAATTCTAAGGAACTTCACCTCAAAAAATGAAACTTATGGGATATAGCTTAAGCAGTTCTTAAAGGAATTTTTTTATTCTCTTCAATAAAAAAGAATAAAACTGAGAATCAATGAAGTAGTTGTATAACAAAAGCAATTCGAAATGTAGTTTAAAACTAAGCAACAAAATAGAAATTATGAAATTTAAAGAAGAGATTAATAAAATTGAATTTAAAACATGGAATTGATTTTTTTAAAAGAAGTAGAAGCTAGTGTTTTTTTAAATAAATAGGTAAGCTGATTTTCAAGAATAGAGAGGAAAACAAAATTGTTTATATCAAAAAATGGAAAAAGAAAATTCACAATTGAAGAAAATATAAAGGAAACTATCAGAAATTGTTTGCTCAGTGATATACTAGGACAATAATTACTTAGAAGAAATGAATGCATATTTATAAAACATAAAATACCCATATTTGCAAAAAGAAAAATATACTATGTAAATAATCTGAAATAAGGAAAAGAAATGGAGCAAGACATTAAGGAGCTCCCAAAGAATAAAACTTAATGTACAGGTGGATTTATGTGTTAATTCTACTAAACACTCAAAGAACAATCAATTCTATTTTTATACAAAGTGTTTGCAATAAAAGGGAAAGAAGATTTCTTTCCAATATCTTTCTATGATACAACCATAATATTGATATCAAAAATAGGAAAAGACAAAGAAAAATCTATTGACCAATGTCACAAATAAAAATTTATGTAAAATTTTAATTAAAATATTTGCAGGATAGCTACAAAGAAATATTATACACTATGACCAGTTTAGATTACTACCAGGAATGTAGGGTTGGTTTGACATAAGGAAAATTTAAATATAATAAATCATATTAATAATACAAATAATATAAATCACATAAGTTTCCCAATCAATGCCGAAAAATCTTTTGACAAAATACTTATCTGTTGAAACTCTAGAAAACATAAAATAACTGTTCCTTCCTTAACATGGTAAATATTATCTATCTAAAAATAAGAATAAATTATTACATATAAAAAACTATAAGGCAATATTATCCCAATACAATTTGCCATAGTCCTAGAAATAATTGATAGTATTTATACAGCACTTTAACATTTGCAAAGTGCTTAATGAATACTGTTTCATTTTATCTTCACAACCCCAAGAGAAAGGTGCTATTAGTATCTTTATTTTACATATGAGGAAAGCAATGGTTACATATTTACATATGAAGCAAGAAATAGCTAAATGACTTATGTAAGGTTATATAACTAATATGAGCTTGAGGAAGGATTTGAATGCTAAACCAGACTAGACTAGAGTCGTCACTACCACTCTATCCACTGTACCATCTGGATATAGAAATAGAAGTATTGGTTTTAACAATAAGACAAGAAAGACAAATTATTCAAATAATAATAGGGAAGGAAGAAAAATATATACATATTTTTGTGGATGATATGATGATTTACTTAGAAAAATCAACTTAAAAATTGAAAAAATATTAATGGAGAATATTTGCAACATATAAATTAAATCCATATAAATTATCAGTATCCCCATATATTTAACAACAAAATCCATTAGGAAGCCTAGACAGAGAAATTTAACTCAAAACAAATACAAAAGACATAAATTATTTAAGAATCTATCTACCAGCAAGGCAATACAGTGGATCAAGTGGTAGACCTCTAAGCAAAAAGTCTTGAATTGGAATCTAGCTTTAAACATTTATTACCTGTATGACTCTGGGGGAATTACCCTCTATTTAACTCAGTTTCCTTATCTTTAAAATGGAAATAATAATACCTACCTCTCAGGTGTGTTGTGATAATTAGATGAGATGACAATGGTAAAAATTGTGAAATTAGGCACAATGTCTGGCACACAGTAAGTGCTATATAAATGTTAGCTATTATTATTGTTGTTAATATCAAGATATATGCAAGAACTAACTATATAAATGCAACTATAAATTACTCTTTACAGAAATAAATATTCCTATTTAACTGAAAAAAATTATCATGAACAGTTTGAACAATTATAACAAAAGTAACAATTCTATCCTAATTAATTTTCTTATTCAGTGTCATATCAATCATACTATCAAAATACTATTTTGTAGAGTTAGGAAAAGATTCCTTTTGAAAAACAAAAGAATTTCAAGGATATTAATGGATAAAAGTAGTGGGAAGGAAGAGAATTTCTTAGGACCAAATCTTTATTATATAAAGCAGTAATCATTTAAATTATTTGACAATGGTTAAAAAAAGAAAAAAAAAAAAAAAAGAAAAGAAATTAAGCCATGGAACACATTAGAAATATAATATGCAAAAGCAAGGATAGTTAGGAGAAAGTACCAATTCTGGAGTCAAGAAGACTCATCTTTCTAAGCTGAAATCAGAGCTTGGACACTTACTAAAAGTGTGACCCTGGGCAAATAACTTTACCCTGTTTGCCTCAGTTTTCTTTTCTGTAGAATGAACTGGAGAAGGAAATGGTAAACTAGTTCAGCATCTTTGCCAAGAAATCCCCGAATGGGGTCACAAAGAGCCTGAAAAAACTTAATATCAATTACACCTAGCCCAAGGACAACCTTCAACTTGGATTATGCTACTACAAACACTCTATCTCTGCCAAAGGAAAAAGATTAAAATTTTAAAAAGAGAAAAGATAAAATGATATAGTTCCTGCCCTCAAGGAGCTTACTATCTAACTGAAGGGAAAGGGAAAATAAAACATTTACAGAAATAACTATGAATTCAAGGTAGAATATGATGGAGGGGAAAGGAGGAAGACTAAACATAGTATTCTCATAAATACAAGAAATGAGAGAATTAGGAGATAGTGCTAATTGTCAAAGGAACTTTATTCATTCTTTAACAATTTGGTATCTGTTTCCATTAGGCGTTAAGATGGCAACTTCAGCAAACCTTCCCGAAGCAGCTTGTACTGCAGAAATGGACTTTGATCCAGATCTTAATTTTATTAATATTGTGGATCTAGATTTTAAAGATGACACACTGTATTTAATGGGTAAGTATCCCTACACATCTATATGAATATAAATATAAATAACAGAACAGACCCACAGTTATAAATAAATAAGTTCGATAAATAAGAATGCTTGTTGTAAGTGTCTTTAACATTTGGGATCTTTGAGCTCATCAAATTGGAAATTGAGAGGTTTATTCAGTCCAACTTCCTCATTTTATAGATTAGGAAACTGAATTTCAGAACAATTATGTGATTTGCCCAGAACATCTAGCAAGTGCCTGAGGCAGAATTTGAATCCAGATCTTTCTAACTCCCACACTTCCTCCATTTTACATTGCCTCCTTTTTAAATATTACTCATTTCACAAGCATGCTGAGAAAAAAGTGACTTATAAACACTCAGAACTATGTAAAGTAAATCATCATCATAAATATCATCATTCTAATTGTCATCATAAAGGCAGTGTGATGTAGTAAACAGAGATCAAACTTTGGAGTCAAGAAGATCTGAGTTCAAATTCTAACTAATATATATATATATATATATATATATATATATATATATATATATATTAGTATTCTAGGAAATAATTTGCAGAAAGGGTCCTGACCTTCACTGGGGAATAGAATTTATTCACCTGAGAGTACTCAATACCAAAGAAATTTTAGGTCCAATGCCTGTTCTTGTCATCTCATGAAGAATATTCTAATTTTATTTTTAATTTATGTTACTATTATTTTACCACTTACCATTGACTTATTTTACCATAATGTTGAAAATATATTCTATTTGAAAAAATCTGGGCCTAGAAGTTAAGTACAATATTTACTGTAACCCAGCAATTGAACCTGGCTCACACCAATTTATAATGAAGTAATAGGTCCACATTATCATATAACCCTTAACTTCCAAAAAGTTTGAGATGGGATGCATCTTGGGAAACTGTTAATGTACCATGAATTCTTTGATTTAAAATTTCCTTAAGTAATTTTCTATTAAATGAAGGCTACCTGTTTATAAAACATTTTGGCAAGTTAAAGGACATTATTTTGATTATCAAAGAGAATCTACTTCCATTTAAGTTTCTATGGATAGGTTTTCATTCCCTATCCTTCCCTTCCTCCATCATGGAAGTATTTCCCATTTAAAAAATCTGGATTACAATTTCACATTTCAATTTCCTTTGTTGAAATTAAGTGGGATCCTTTTAGTTCTCTAGAAAAGATTTCCTAAATAAAACAATATACAACTATAGAAGCTATGAAAAATGGTGGGGAAAGGGGGAAGAGGGAGGATGTAAAAGAAGGAAATGAAAATGTTCTTTTTTTCCCAATAATTTAATGGAATATTTTCTCTTTTTTTCCCCCTCAGTTGAAGAGCAAGGTAAAGAATGATTTAATTGTTTTTCTATTATTCTATCTAAACTTGGGGAGTTGCTAAGTAGCACAGAACCACATGCAAAGATATTGTTTTTACTTGGTGCAGATCTGGTTTGGGAAGTTGCATTCCTTCCCTGAAAAGGGTGTGAACAATATGCATTCAGTGTAACTCCCATTGGGACCACTAATGCAAAAGATAAGAAGTTGGAACAAGTCCACGAATACTAAGTGCCAGGTATTGTGCTAAGCACTACATAAACTAAGACAAAAATAGACAAAAATTGTTTGCTCATATAGACAACTCCCAAAATCATTCTCCCTTTAGTTTGATTTGCCTTTACTCAGAGGTTCCCCTAGAAATCTCAAAATAAAGTTCAGAGAATAATTTGCATCTAATTTTTAAAGATATAGTTAAAGGGTCTTTAATTGCTATATGAACATTGAAAGTAATAACACACCTCAGGCATAGTGTAGCATTTTATTTCACATCAGAAAAAAATTCAAAAAATAAATAAAAAATTCATGGTAGTCCATACTATGGCTTCTTCCTGCTCCAGTGAGACCCACCATCCTTTCAGAGATGTATAGTTCCCCAGATTACTTATATCTTATACTTTTCTTGGAAGAAAAATAAACTTGAAACTGTTAGAGAGACAATTACCCAATATTCCAGTGAGTTCCATCAGTAATAAATATATTCCTCCAGGTTTATGACACTATCCTAAAGCTTGAACTTCCCCCAGTTGTAAAATAAATTTGAAATTTCTAGGAAGGTAGTCTTCCCATTGGACCTACACTGTCCTAATAATTCATGGTAACTGAAAAAAAAATTATTTGTCCTCCCATATCATATCTCAGTCCCTTTGTTCAGATCTTTTAAATTATACAGCTACAGACATAATCTTTATCTTCTGACAAAGCTGATGCTGCCCAGGAATGCTGCCCAAGAATTCCCTCTTCTCTCTCAAGTAGGCCATGGTTTATTAATACATACCATTTAGTAAAGTAGTTTTCCTTTGCTGGGACTACCTTGTTAAAAACATATGCAACTGAGTTGTTCTTTTCCACTGTCTCTCTAGTTTGTATTCAGGAACTGTCACTAGGTCAATATTGCTCTATCAGCTATAATTATTAAGCCAATAAGCTGTCATCTCTAAAGCTGTAAAGTAGGGGTTAAGTAAATGTATCCCTTAGAGGTTTTATCAGAATGCAAGCACCCCCATTGGGACCAAAGTTGGTTCTCAAATCTCTAATATACTTAGTTCTTTCTGGATCTCTCAAAAAAAGGAAAGGATCCAAAAGTCAAATTCTGCAATGATAACTCCTTCAATAGGACAATCACAAAGGGATGGCTATAACCTACAATAGTCTGAAGTAGCCATTTCATCCCTAAGTATTGATCACTCATGAGTTATGAATGAGTCTGTGGGTATATCTTTCATAGGAAGAGGTAATTAAAACTCCAAGAAAAGAATCACCTCTCAGTAAGCTCATCAAGCTCATCAAGAGATTTTCCTGATTAGCTCCTTATATTCTCAATTTAATTCAATTTAACAAGCCTTTAATAAGTACTATTATTGCAAAACACAATAACAGAAATTTTAAATAGCTTCCACTTTCTATGAACTTACAGTTTATAGATAGGAAAAAGCTTCCTTTTTTTGCTTGGTGTTGCTGAGAAAGTCACTCATGTTCCTTTAAGAATGTATTTTTCTCTATGTCATTTATCTATGTCATAGATTTTTCTGTATCAGGATATTACCAGTAATTATTCTGAAGAACTAAAATTAAAAACAGATTTGCTAATAAATATAAAAACATCCCACCTCCAAGTGTGTATTTAATGAAAGTGTGTTTTTATTTAAAATAGTTAAACAAGAATTCAGCAAGCTTGAAAAGCATTGTGCCATCTTACGAAACATCAAGGGCAGAGTTCTTATAATAGTCAAAGGAGAAAAAATGGCTGTATTTGAAGAGATGTCTGATGCAGAAATTAAAGGTATGTTTTGGTTTTGTTGTTGGTTTGTTTTGGGGTTTTTTTGAACCACTATTATAGAAAGCCAAGAATTATAGGACTGAAAAAGACCTAAGAGATGTTTGGGTTTTTTTCTCACTTTTATAAGATAAAAATCTTTCCTTGAAAACTAGGGTCAAGAGAGTCAAAAAGAGCAAATGGTTGCTCAAGGTCAAAGAACATGTTAAAGGGGACTTAAAACCTAAATATCCTGACTCTTGAATAAATGATGTCTCCATCACTGCTCCCCTTTCCTTTCTGTTCCGTGTTGTCATTTACCTTTCCAGGTCTATCTAGCTTCATACCTAAATAAAAGGGAGAAGAGTAAATCCAGCTCAACACTATTAATAACAAACTACAAAGGGTATCTATTTCTTTGGTTGTTGATGTGGGTTTTGATTATTGGGCGCATTGCAATTCATTTGAGAATCCAGAGCTGGCACACATAAATAAATATTTATTGTAGGGAATAAGCAGTATAATCTTATCCAAAACATGTTATTAGTATGTATTTCCATTGGCTAAATAGAACTCTTTGCAGTAGTTAAATCAATTAAGTCAAAATATATTAAAATTGAAAGCAATCTTAATATTTGTTTAATCTAATTTCTAGTTTTCTACTTAATACAGGAAGTCTTTCTACAAATATTCCTTAGTAACAGTCACCCAGTTTCTACTTTAACCTCTACTCCCTCCCAAAACAACTTATTACATCCAAACAGCTATAATATTAGTAAGCTCTATCTACCTCATGCTGCATCAAAATTTGATTTCCTAGAACAGTGTTCTAATTTCTCCTTTTGAGAACCAAGCAGTATAGGCCAAATTTTTTCTCCGCATGACTAGCCTTTTGGATACTTAAAAATCACTGCCATGCCCTGTCCTTTTTTCTCCTCTCCTGGTTAAATTAACTCTGCTCTTTCAAATATTTTCAACAATCCTGATCTCCAGACTCCTAATCATCAGGTGATACTCCTCTAGAAGAATTCTAGCTTATTAAAGCTAGTAGCCTGGATTTAACTCAAATAAAATGAAGTTGGTTGTTACCATATCTACCTTATCTATAAACAATAATTCTACTAAAGGATGGCCTAGATTGCATTGACTTCTTTGATAATCTCCATATTAAATCTCCAATCAACTGAAACCTTTAGTCTGTTTTTACATGAATTTCAAGTTTTTTCTCTCCCATCCTATATTTGTGCCATTGCATTTTTAAACCAAAATAAGGTACTTTACATTTAGCCTTGTTGATTTTGTTCTATTATTCCAGCCTATTGAAACTTTTTTATATCTAATTTCTTTCTTCCAAGATAATGGCTATTCCTTCAAACTTGGATCCATCTTTGCACATGGTTATCATGCCTTTATTAGAGTTATTGATTCATTGTATTTAACACACAAAGGCCAAAAATAGGGCACTCTACTAAACCTGTGTCTTTAGTTGAACCCAGTCTGATTTATTAACCAACCAGAGTACAATTATTTAACCAATTACAAAGCTAATTAGCTTTGTGGCTAATGGTGGCTAGTGGTGGCACACACCATTCAGCCCAGCTTAATCTTATCCACAAAAATATAGAGACTTGTCAAATGATGTGCTGACATAAAAATATAGATTGATAGATAGATGATAGATAGATGTGTATGTATACATGTATGTACACATTTTGTATTATAATCTAACAAAAAGAAGCAACATGGGACAGTAGAAAGAGGGTCAGGCTTGGAGAAAGGAAGACCTTAGATTAATATCCCAACCCTGCCAAATAGAGACTGGATGACCTAGGAAAGTCATTTAATTCCTCAATGGTCTAGGCAACTCTCTTAGACTAACCATTACAGAGAAGGTGCCAACTTGCATTGATGTCAACAAGGTGACTCACCCCTCAGCCAGGAATTCTCTATCACAATGAACTCATCAGGCCAGTTCTTCTGTTAAACTCAGATAAATATATAAAATTTAGAATGTCTTCCAAATGGATCCTTAACTCCTAGACAGCACATATAAATACACACACACACACACACACACACACACACACACACACACACACACATATCAGCATATCAATTGACAAGTCTATATTTTTGTGGATAAGATTAAGGTGGGCTAGATGGTGGTACAGCTAGTTAGCTTTGTTAAGCTAAATCATTGTACTCTAAAAGTGTGGATTAATAGATCAGGAAGGATTCAATTAAAGATACAAGTCTAGTAAAGTGTCCTATTTTAGCTTTTTTATCTTATATATTAATGAATCATTAACTTTGATAAAGTCATATTAGCTATAAAGATGGCTCAAAGCTTGGAGGGATTGCCATTATTTTGGATGACAGAATTAAGATATAAAAAAGTTGGAATGGGGCAGCTAGGTGGCACAGTGAATAGAGGATGGGCCCTGAAGTCAGTAGGACCTGAATTCAAATGTGACCCCAGACACTTAACACTTCCTAGCTGTATGACCCTGGGCAAGTCACTTAACCCCAATTGCCTCAGGGGAAAAAAAGAACAATAGGACAAAATCAACCGGGATAAAAGTAAAATAGACGACACTGGGCTGAAAAAAGCTTTCTAATCCATGACAGGATTTTGTTGAGGGTAGATGCTAAACTTTCTAGACTTTTGTTTCTAAGATGTGCCTTTAACCCAAATCTCAAAATCAGCTTCTTGATTTCAACAAACCACACAAAAATCAGTATTGCAATAGTACTTTCTGGAATGATCCCTTAAAATTTATTCTTAAAAGTTAAAAAGCTGCAAAAGATTCTTCAGAATAGAACCCTAATTTATAAATGTTTATCCTCAGCCAATGCACCTCGGACTCAATTTATAATACAATATTATAAAGAGACTACACCCAAAGGGTTAGCTGTAGCATTATCTGTGAAGACTGAGAAAAAAATTTATACGCTATCCTGCAAGAACAAAAAGCTTCATTTTAAGGTAAGAATAAGTCAATTTGTTCTTAGCTTTATTTCTAGGGAAACCTTAGGAATAAATAATTTGTTGCAAAATCCAAATCCAGTCCCCAGAAGAGAAAGAATAAAAGGCAGAGATCTATAAGGGCAGAGGATCATCCATACCTGCCTAAATCAATGAGTAGTATGGAATCATAACACAGGTTTAGGCTCAGCACCTGTTGCAAAATCCACACCATCCAGATAATTTGCCATAAATCATGGAATAGGGAGCTGGCAAGTACCCGAGAGGTCATCTAATCTGGCACCCCAACTCTGCAGTTTATTTTGCAAAACAAGAAAATTTTTCCAAGATAGACAACAGAATTTTAACTCGGGTCTTCCAACTGTACATCTAGAGTTTTTGTCATTTCACCACTGCCAGGACAACCAGCAACACAATCCTAGGTCAACTCACAAAGTCCCCAGTGAGATGTTTTTTTTCTGGGATTCCTCAAACATTTACTTTATATTAATAGTAGATAGTACCCTCATCCCTAAAGGGAACATGTCTTCCTTGCTCAGAAGATTCATAAGAATTTTCAAGAATGAATTTCTATGCAATCAATTCTTCATTATTCACACTTCCACTGTTATACTCTAAATATCAACCTACAAGAATCTATTAAGCACCAACTATTTACTAGACATAATGCTAATCACGGGAGATAAGAAGACAAAAGGGAAATAATGTTGCCTTATATTTACACATCATATATGTATGTATACATGTGTATACATATATACACATAAACAGTATAAATATATTAAAAATAGATACAAAGTGTAGAGTTAGGAGTTACTTGCAACTGATGGGATAAGCAAAGAAGGTGACATTTGAGCTGAACTATAAAAGAAACTAGAAATTCCTAGAAACAATTTGAAGAAGATGGGGGGGGGGTGTACTATGCATGGGATACCTCCCAAATCCAAAACAAAAACATAATGCTCTCAATTAAAGACAGATAACAGAGCAAGTTTGCCCAAGGGAGGGAGAAAATCACATAAAGTATCTCAGAGTTAAACGGAAAAAAATGTTTGTTGTTACTGGGTTTTTTCCCAATGGCTGATGGTTTCTTCCAATTCTAACATTCTATATGGCAAATAAAGCTTTGTAGGACTCTTTCTCCCCACTCAACATTTTAATCCAAACCAAATCAAACTAAAATGAACAGCAAAGTCAAGATCAAAGGGGAAAAGACAAGCAATCACTGACTTCTGTGTAGATATTTTATCACCTTTGGTCCTCCAAAAAGGCCTAGGAAATAAGAAATGAAAAAAAAAAAATGCAAGAGATTTAATGATTTTCCTAGTCACGTAGATATAAAATGGGAGACTAGACCTGTTCTTCTGGTTGTTGTTATGGAGTCATTTCAGTTATATGCCACTCTCCGTGACCCGGATTAGGGTTTGCTTGGCAGAGATACTGGAATGGCTTGCCATTTCTTTCTCCAGAAGAAGCCTTTGTACTGATAGGGAAATCTATATATTGATTGTATATATGCCCAGTACTACAAAGGAAGGAAAATTATTTCAACAAGTCAGGCAAAAAGTCAATCTTTTTTACCTTTATACCAGGTAAAACCTTCAACTTAAGGACCGAGCCAGGTTGGCTATTTGCAATTTCTGCCTTCCTTATTAGACATTCACCAACTATCTTTTTAATGATTGACTTTTCTTAGAATTGAAAATTTTAGTTGGGGGGCAGAAAGAAGGGAGGAATTACTATTAAGTAGAGAGAGATAATGGAGTTGAGGAGCATGTACACACATGGGCAAGCACAGGCATCAAGGAATGCATACTAATGTATGCTCCACACAAGAAAGAAATAATCTTAAAAATGAGTGATTTATCCAGATGAATTGCTGCCTCCAGGATAAAGACATATTAATTTGTTAAACATTAAGAAATATAGAATTTCCCAGAGTGTTTAGGAATTATATAAACCCTCACCTCACCTGGTCAATTAAGGTGCATGGGATACATGCCCAGAGGCAACTAAATAGTGAGCAGCTGAGACATAAAAACTGTGCCTGGGGTGGGGACTAGGGAGCAGGAACTACTTGGATTATCCTCTAGCTCCTGCTGATGGAGGAACATAATCTGTAGGGACTACTGATCTACTGGAGTCCTGTTTGCCTGGTAGTCTCATGTAGATGGAAGACAAGGGACAGGGAATGTCTCAGAAGTGTAATAAGAAGTATGAATACACAGTGATTATACTATTAGAGAATGGAATTACATGATGTCAATGAGCTAAATCACATATATTCTAGCAGAAGTCTCTGGCCCAGCATAACTATGCAAGAACTTTTTTTACTCAGGTTTTCTATGGCTCTTCATAATCACATCTAGAATGTTTTCTTTTTTCTTTTTTTTCTTCCTCTGTAGGAAGGTGCTGCCCCAGATAAAATTGATGGCAAAGAACAGGATATCTTATTCTACCAAGAGAAAATTTCGGGCCATGATAAGAAGATGCAATTTAAATCTGTTTTGTACCCAGAATACTACCTAGCATGTAAGCAGGAAAAGAAGGGTATTTTTAAACTGGTTTTAAAGAAAGGGTCCCAGGATACAGAAGGATCTACAAAATTCATTGTCATGTATGACTGTGGGAAAACAGACTTATGAGTCTGTTTGGAATGATGGTTTTAATCCTCGAAAATATCTTAAGAATAATAGCACTTCACTGGGGTCTTCACTGCAAAAAAAGATAAGTAACTATATAATCATGGTTATTTAATCAACACTTATGTGGAAGTGGGACATAGAAAAAAATATATTTAGGTTTCTAAGTTCAAGAATTA
Organism: Sminthopsis crassicaudata; assembly: GCF_048593235.1. Taxonomy (NCBI): domain Eukaryota; kingdom Metazoa; phylum Chordata; class Mammalia; order Dasyuromorphia; family Dasyuridae; genus Sminthopsis; species Sminthopsis crassicaudata. The sequence continues at coordinate 524,597,493 of NC_133619.1, forward strand.
GATTTAATTTATAATAATAGTATTAAGAATGAATTTGTGAATAATATATAATATTATTATAAAATATAAATATAAAAATAGAATTATTGCTCATAAACCCAATGTATTCAATAATACAAGTTTGAATTACAGTTCAGTCAGAAAATTAAACTAAGTGTATTCTTTGAGAGGGCAATGTTCAACATGGAGAGATGTAGTGAGTCACTAAGGTTGGCTGAAGCAGATTCTTTGCTACACAGTGCCTAAGAGTTTACTAATCAGAGCTTCTATCAACAACAATGATATTTAGGATATTTTAATCTATTCATGAATATTCATGGCCAAAGAATGCATTGTCTTCTGGCTAACCTTAAAATAAACTTCTCCATAATTAGTTGGGCTAGTCTTCAGATATAAGATGCACATTGTCTCCAGGACTATTTAAAGTCTTTCTAGTCTGATAGAATCTACCAGAATTTATGCCATGCCAACTGCCTTTAAAAATACATTATGAGGTACGCTACATTGAGATATCAAAGCAGAGCTTAGAGAAACAGAAAAATATATGAAAATAGAGATTATTGGGGGAAAAGATGGAAATATAGATAGAGTGGAGATAGAAATAGTTACAAACAACTTCATGGTTTACAAAAAAGCATTCACTTCACAACAGCTCTGTTAGTCAGTTAGCACAAAGTCTTATTATTTTTACCAAAAAAATAAAAAAATTTAAGGAATTCAAAGCCTCAGAAAGGTTCAGGAACTTTTGAGTGATCACACAGCTAATAAGTGTCAGAGCTGAAATTTAAACTCAAGACACCTGACAACAATCCCCATTTTTCTTTCACTTACTTCTCCCAAAGTAACAGATTCTATCATATGCTTCAATATTTACTTGAACTCTCCCCATGGACGGTGAGCCAAAATCAGTTACAAAACATTTGCCCACAAGGCTTCTTTTTTGATCTACTAGCAATGACAAAAGCATCAAAGGACTATTTTTTGGAGGGACTCCCTGAAATTAAAATTAAGTTTAAAAAAGTTAAAATAAAACAATTAAAGGTGCAGCTAAAGCCTTACAAATCTTGAGAACACACTCCAGATCCTGCCAATTTCATAATCAGAACTTGACCTCTCTTTCACTATTCTGGCTTAAAGCCCTGATCAGTCTTTATTTTCCTATGCTAATCTCATCCTCTAGTTCACATTTGTGAACCAAACTCCAAACTAACTGATTTAAATTGATATTTTATTTAGAAGGGAAGGGTAAAGTTATATAAGGGTACAGGCTTATGGTAAACATTGACAAAATTACTTTCCCAGGAAGAGGCTCTCTTTCGTTTCAATGTGAATTGCTCTGATGCTTTCCAAAAAAGATTTTGTACTCTATTTAGTTTTCCTGAATATGCCAGTCCAAGGGCATCAAGAATCCCCTTTATCTGATCTGAAGTCCACTATATGTGTGTGTGTGTGTGTGTGTGTGTGTGTGTGTGTGTGTGTGTATCCATTTCTTATACCCACCCTCAAATGGCTTCTGTCCTTTTCAGGACCCAGTCCAATGGACTTGGCTCTGTTCAGCTTCTGATTCTTTGAGTTTAGGTCATAGGTAAATGTATATCCAATGCTCCTTCACTTTGTTTAATTAGGAAATCACTCCAATGGTTATAGTTTGATCTGGTCATTGATCTTCCAACACTATAATCAATTCCAAAGAAATTGAAGTAACAGTTTTATAGAAGTCTGAAAGAAATGTAGTGATATTCTTTTTTTTTTCTTGTGAAGGGAAGATAAAGTCTTTACAATTGAAGCATGAGAAATAACCAGAGATAAGATCTATTATAGCTCAATTATGTCAAAACTAAAAATTTTCATGCCATAAGAAATAATAAAATTAATATAAAAATAAAATAAATATTATGGATAAATGTTTGGTTCCACATTTTATACATAATATAAGCCTATGAGGGTAGCATCCAATCACCAATGACAAAAATAGTCAAAGGATTTAAAAGACAATTTACCAAAGGGAGAAAATAAACAATAAATTGGGAAAATTATTATGCTTTGCCCTCTCTTTTCATATTAAATTAACAGAGAAGAGAAAGAGAAAAGGGAGAAAGAAAAGAAACTGAGACAGAGAGAAAAAGAATTTAAATAGTTCATTAATGGCAAAATATAGAGAAGCAAGTACACTTAATTACCATTGGTGGCAAGGCATGTAAAGGCAATTTTTTTGGAGAGCTACAGTCAGTTTACAATGAGTCAAGAGTAAGATCATATTTTTTGGTCTTATCCTTTACTAGGAATGTATTAAAGGGAAAATATTCAAAATATAAAACAATCTGCTTGTGCATTGTGTACATTATGCTTAAAATACTAGCCAAAAAAAATTACCTAGATGTCCAAAGTTTGGGGAATAACAGAATAGGCTGGAGTATATTAATGAAATTGAGCATCATGTTAGCATTAAAAAGAACAAACATGAAGTATCTATAGAAATAGGGGGAAAATCTATGTAAAATAATACGAAATGAAAGAACTCAAAATTTACTTAATTTTGTTTGTTATTTGTTTTGTGTAATTGTTATTAAAAGGACCTGAAGTTGTTGTTCTGGTGTTTGTTTTATTTTTACCAAAAATTTGGTTAAATATTTAATGAACAAAATTCTTCCCCCAACACACACACACACACACACACACACACACACACACACACACACAAACACACACACACGATCACTAATTTTTTTAATTAATGCAGAATGAGTAGATGAAAAGATGCACAGACAACAGAAATGAGCAGAGATTTCTCTTCATTTGGCAATAAAGGAGTGCTGTCTCCAGAAAGCTACTATTAAAATCCACCTATGCTATCTAGAAGAGACCTTTAACCCCTTTTCATTAGATTTTGGAAATAAATATTTTTCAGTATATTTACTTATCCCTTATGATGGCAAAGAGAACTGCCATCATTAAAAACTAGACAGTAATCCCAAAACTCAGGAAACACAAAACAAAACAAAAAATAATACCCGTACAAACTGGATAATATTTTCATGGTTCATGTTAACCACATAGCTCTTGGGATTATAAAGCATTAGGGATGAGAGGGACAAGTAAGGAGGAATTGAATTCCTGAAAGGCCCCGATTGTTTTTTTCATCATTGTTGCAGATTAACGGTAAGACTTTCAGAAGAGAAAAGCAGAAACTGGGAAATGAGCAACTGGCTAACGAAATGGCATAGGAGAAAAAAAATTTTTTCTGGGCCAGAATTTAAGATATGAGTGATAGGTGCTTGATGAAGGATACACTGCAAGTACTGGAAAGAACACATTGGTCAGAGGACTTACTGATCTGATCAAGAAGACTTTAATATAAAAGGGGGGGAGGGAGAATTGTCCTAACATTAATTAAATCAGATACTACAGCCTTTATTAGGCATTATCTAGAAAGGATTATAATTAATAGAGAAGATGACAAGAAACAGTATTTATAAAAGAGAATAATAATTCTTATGGAGTCAGCTATCTAAAAAGAATTGCTAAGAACAACAAAAAATGATCTTAATGTAAAAATGCAAAATTGAATTTATAGGTATCACAGACACTTAATGGGATGTGAACTCATCAAAAAAGACTTATGGACATGTATGATTTACATAAAAGAAATAGTTTAGATTGAGAAGAGGGTAGAGGCAAGCTCATTTTTATTAAGAAAAAAATATTCCTGTAAGGAATTCTACAAACCAGACGGACAGTATTTGATGAGAACCAATAGAAGCTCACCAAAGCAATGGTAAAAAGACAGTATAGACCAGGTCATAATTAAGGAAGTGAATGGGTACTTGAAACAGAACACAAAGCTGATATGAAAGCATATGTTAGTGATAGAAAACTTAGACTCTCCAAACATGTTCTGAAGTTCTTTCTCTAAAAACAAAACTGCTGACAAATTCTGGACTTTTCTCAATGATTTCATTTTTCAAATTAATAATTAAATTATTATTGAATAATAATAATAAATTATAATATATAATAAATATATCATATATTACTTTATATAATTATATAAAATATATAATATTATATATAAATTATGTCTATAATATATAATAAATAAATTATAAATAAAGAATTGTTATTAGGGTTTAAATTAATAATTTAATAAATTAATACTCATTTAGTAATTGATTCACAATTAATTATTAACAATTTAATAATTAAAGTACTCTACAAATGTACTTTAAGGTTTAAAAAGCCCGTTATATACATTCTTATTTGACAATATAGCAATTCTGGGAGATAGGTATTATCCCCACTTTATGGATAAGAAAACTGAAAGAGAATGATTTGCCCATAATGCTATTAAGTATTTGGAGTAAGATCTGAATTCAGGTTTTCCTGACTTTAAGTCTAGAACTCTGTCTTTTTGCCATAGTTCTCTGGAAGAATTTCAGACAAAAAAAGTATCATACAATATCCTTTTTTTAAAAAATTATAATCTTAATCAAATGCATTGCGTAGTCAGCCTAGGCTTAAAGAATTTTTATCAATTAAGCATTAAAATTCAAGAAACAAACATTTGGTGTAATGAAATCTAAAATAATAATAAAAAACAGAAATGGCTATATGTCTGATATTCTCTCCTGTCCTCTTCATATTCTGCTCTTTTGCCAACATATCAATAAAGAGAAATGGAGAGGACGAAAGATACTAACAGCTCATATTTATAAAATAATTTGAAGTTTTCAAAGTGATATAGGAATTAGTGCCTCCTTTTACAAATGAAAAAAATACTTAAGGGGTTAAGTAACATAGCCAGTAAGTACAAGAAAGAAACAAGGACTCTAGTAAAAAGGAGTTCTTAGGAGAAAGTAGAATGGGGAAAAAGATAAGAAAAAACAGGCAATTAGAAAAAGGAAAAGGGTTTTGAATGATCAGGTACTGTCCTGGGGAGATCCTCCTTCTGCTTTCTTTATCCTTGATTTTTTTGGGAGACAGTGTGATGAAGAACTCCTTGATAGGCTGTAAGTTGAAGACAGGCTGTCTTTTGCTTCTTTATGTACCCCTAATATAGTCCAGGTATATGATTTGTATTTAACAAATACTGATTAATTTATTGATTGATTAAAAGGCAGCAAACTTACAGCATGGTACATTAAAAAAGACCCTTGATTCCAAAGTCAGAAGACCTGATTCAAAATTTGTCTCTGATGCTCACTACTTATAAGACATAAGGTAAGTCACATGGAAGCATGGGCTTCAGTTTCCTCATCTTTTAACATAAGGATGTGGAATTAGATGATCTCTATAATCTCTTCCAGAGCTGCATCTATGATCCTAAAACCTTTGTTTCAAATTGCAGCTCTACCATCTGAAGTTGACAGCCCTCTGAGTTTTGCAAGGCTCACTTGTGGCAGATTATTCTGAACACTCCCCTTCTTCCTGCCTGAAAATTCCACCATTTTCTTTTATATAAATTATATAAATGCTTGTACTTCCTATTTGTCACTGGGTCCCTCAGGTTCCATTTTCAGACAATACCTAACATCTCCCTGCCTGTGACATCATAGATGTCAACCCAATCTGACACTGATATTGATATATATAGATATATATATATATAGATATATATAGATATATATATATCTATATATATCTATATATATATATATCTATATATATATATCATGGCTTCCCTCTAGTTTCTTGACTTGGATTCACACTGAGTCCCCAGAGGGATTGTTACTACTTTGGGTTCTAAAGATAATCCTATGGATGGTGATTCACAACACTGGAACTCGAGAATCATTACCTATGTACTTCCCACATCAGACTCAATCCGATCTTTAGAAAAGACATTTATTCAAATGCCATTAACAATTTCTTACAAAATATTTTCCCAAACCACAAATATAAATAAAGTCTGTACATAAGGGAGAGGTGCAATTAGAGCACAAATTTAGTGGACAACAGCAGTGACACATTCATATGGGGAACAAGCTAGAATAACAGGGCTTCTCTGTGGGATGGGGGATGTTGATGATAGTCCAGTAATTCCTGTTTCTCTGGTCTGGATCTTCAGTGGGCACAGAGTCACTTGCTATCACAAACACAACTCAAAGGGAAAAACTATAACATATGAGCAAGGATACAGCTGAGTCAACAGCTTGAATTATTCTAAAATTTTAGTTGGAATAGAAACAGCAAAGGTAGCAGAAAAGAAGGAAATAGAGTCAAGAAGCCGTAATCAGAATCTCAGGAAAATGAATCAGGTCAGTTAGCCAATCAACGAGCATTTATTAGTCAGATATTTTGTGTCAAATATTGTTTTAGAGTGCTAGTGATACAAAGGAAGTCAAAACATGGGGAGAAGAAGAAAGTAAAGGGGATGAGATATGGAGAGTAGGGAAGTATCAGATAGGATCTAGAAATTAAGTGAGCCCACACGCACCTTTATTCACCAATTGTATTTACAGGAGCACTCAGCAGCAATACTAGCAGGGAAGCAAGAGGATTAAACAGTCATAATTTGGGGGAACCTCAGAAGCCATGTAGTCCAAACTATGCCTAACAGGAATACCAAATGACAGTGATACTAATAAAGTGTCATTCTGCCTTTGCTTAAAGAAAGACCTCTCAGGAAGGGAAGGGAACTGCCTCCTGAAGCAGCTCATTTTCCCTTTGAATTATGAGAACTATTGAGAAATGTTTCCTGAAGTCAAGCATAATTTTGTTTCCTTGAAGTTCAACTTACCCTGCATCCTGGGGTAAATGGAACAAATTTAATCTGTCTATTTAACAGCTTTTCAAATCTTTGAAAATAGCTATCGAGTAAATGCTAAATTTCTCCAGGCCAAATTGGCAAGTAGATAGCCCAGTGGATAGAGTATTGAACCTGGAAGCAGGGATTCAAATCTGGCCCTGGATACTTACTAGCTATGTGATCCTGAACAAGTCACCTCTTTTTTTGCTTCAGTTTATAGATTAGGATCTTTGTAAAATTGAGATGATAACAGCATCTATCTTTAGTTAGCTGGTACAGTGTAGAGCACTGAACCTGAAGTCTAAGAGTTCAAATCTGGCCTTCTTCGTGTGACTCTGGGCAAGTCACCTAACTCAATCTGCTTCAGTTTTCTCATTAATAAAATGAGCTGGAGAAGAAAATAGTAAACCATTCCAGCATCCTTGCCAAGAAAGCCTTAAATGGAGTCAGTCATAACTGAAATGACTGAACAACAGCTACCTCCCAGGTTTGTTTAAAGACTTCTCAGGAAGGCAACTCCCTCCACTGTGTGACTTTGGGCAAGTTTCATCTCATACCTTGTCTATGAAGTAGAGATAATTATAGCACCTACCTTTGAAGATTGTTATAAAAATCAAATTATATTCTGATATCATGTCCTCTTCGAGAAAAAAAGGACAAACAACAATAATTGGTAATTGGTAATGTACTTAGCACAGTGCCTAGCACATAGAAGGTATGACATAAATGTTTGTTCCTTTCCCTAAATATCCCTGGTTTTCACAATTGATTCTTTTATGGCTTGAACTCAAGACTCTCCACCACCTGGTTGCCCTTTTCTAGATACTTTCCAGTATATCAGTACTCTTACAAAAATACAGTGTCCAGAGCAGAAAATAATATTATACTTGTACCCTGACCAAATAAGAGTTCTGGACAGAAAATGTCTCTGAAAGCAGAGACTATGGCTTTTATGGAGTTTTATGAAGTTTTAAAAATTTCTTTAAACCAAGTAAAAGACTTTACATTTATTTATATTAATTTTCATCTTGCTACATTTAACCCAATATTCAAATGCATTAATATTTTTTAAAATCCTATTATACTCATTAACTAACTTTCTCAGCTTTGGCTCATTTTTCAATCTTATGAGTATATCATTTATGCCCTTTTCTAGGTAACTGATAATGTTAAACAGCCCAGACCAAGTGCTAAAACTCTGGGGCATTCTGCTAGACATATCCTTTCAAGGTGATATCAAATTATTAATGGCTATTCTGTAATTTAGCCACTCAACTAGTTTTATATCTATCTAATTTTATCCATCTTATCCATAAGTATGTGAGATTTTATCAAATACTTTTGTAAAATCTAAATAAACTACCTATAGAACATTTCTCTGATTTACCCTATCAAAAAGCAAAGGAGATGTATCTGGTAAAATTTCTGTACCTCTCATAATCAAGACTTCCTTTTCTAGAGGTTCACTACTGTACAATAAAATTAATATAGATAGGAGTTTGGGGAGTACAAATTTCTTTCAGAATTCTTTGAAAAGATGAATTTGTTTAATACAAATGTACAAAAAGCAAGAACAGTCTGTACCAAGATAAGGTCAAAATGTGGGTTAAACATTAAGAGTATTACCATAAACAAATTGGGGAGAAAAATTTACCTATCAGATGTACAGATAAGGGGATGAGTTTACAATCAAACAAGAGACAGAGAATATAATGGATATTTTTGGTTACATAAAATTTAAAAGGTTTCCCACAAACAAAACCAAATGCAGCTAAAATTAGGAAGAAATCAAGAAACCAGAGATAGAGGGAATTTTACATCGTTTCTCTGATAAAGGTCTCATTTCACAAATATTTAGAGAAATTTATAAAAATGAGTCATTCCTCAATTGATAAATTATCAAAGGATATAAACAGGCAGTTTTCAAAAGAAAAAAACCAAGTTATCAATACTTACATGGAGAAAATGTTCTAGATTATTAATAATTAAAGAACTACAAATTATAAAAATTCTGAGGGATAATTTCACATTTGTCATGTGGTTAGTAAGGCAAAAGAGGGAAATGACAAATAGTGGAGGGAATGTGGGAAAATAGGAACCCTAAGGCACTGTTGGTAGAATTGTGAACTGATTCAACCATTCTGGAAAACAATTTGGAACTACACCCAAAAGCTCTCACTCAAACTGTGCATCCCTTTCACCAATACTACTACTACTAGGTCTATATCCTAAAGAGGTTAAAAAAAAAAAAAGGAAAATACCTATATGTACAAAAATATTAATAGCAACTCTCTTTTGTAGTGGTAAAGAATTGGAAATTGAGGAATGTCCATCAATCAGGGGATGATTAAACAAGTTGTGATATATGATTGTAAAGAATACTATTATGCCATAAGAAATGACAAGGAGGATGGTTTCAGAAAAACCTGAAAAGACTTATATGAACTGATGTAAAGTGAAATGAGAAGAACCAGGAGAACATTTACATAGTAATAACAATATTGTCACAATGATCAACTGTGAAAAATTTAGCTACTCTGGTCAATACAAAGATTCAAAACAAATCTAAAAGACTCATAATGAAAAATGCTATCCACTTCCAGAGAGAAATTGAAACATCTTGTTTGTCAATTTCTTTATTTTTCTTGCTTTTTAATAGAAATACATTTTGCAGGATTTTACATGTATGATAAGTAACATATTGGTTTATCTTTTCAATGAATGATAGAAGAGATGGAGGAAGAGAACATAAAAATCAAAATTTTAAAAACTAATATTGAAATTAAAAAAAATAATGCATACTAACCCAATTGAGTGTCCACATTAAGTCTAACACCATTATAACTCCCAAAGAATGAAAGGAAGAGGATTGGGGAAGACTGCTTAGGAAGGAGTGAACTGACCCAAGTCAGAAACAGAGTGGATCAAAAATCCATGTTCTTCATACCCTATCCTAGGGCCCTTCTACAGAGTGTAAAATCATAATTCCAATTGAAAATGGAGACTTCTGTAAGGTACCTAACTATTCTTTTCAGGAATAAATCTAAAATATATTAGGCAGAGAGGGAATGGAAGTAATAGGTAGGGTCACCAGAGCAAGGGAAGGTCTCTCCAAAACTTGACTAAGTAGAATTATCATATTTCTAGAGAAGAACTGCAGAGTTAAAACTAACAGGGAATTAATAATAGATAACATTTATAACACTTGAAGCTTTGGAAATCACTTTTTATATATTATTTGAACACAACTTTGTAAGGTAGATATTATTATTATCTCCTTTCTATAGAAATGGAAATTGAGGCTGAGAGTTTAAATGCCCAGAACCATTCAATTAGAAAGTGTTTGAGGGAGAATTTCATTTCGTCTTCCTGAATCTCCTTGAATCTTCCTGAAATTTGATGGTTCTTATTCACAACATTGCCTATTTGGAAAAAGAATGGACCTTTTTTTTTTTTTTTTTTTACTGCTGAAGGCAAGTAAACCAAAGATTTTGGCAAATTGAACAATTTGGAGTCAGGAAGACAGGGATCCTAATCTATTGTTAATTGTGAAAAATTCAACTAATCAGCCTTTCAGTGCCATAAGCCCACTCGCTAAGATTATGTTTCAAGTAAATTACTGTGATCATAACTGGCATCCTCCACTGGATTTCCCAATTTGAATCTCTCAAATTATGAAATCACAGATACCAAAACAGTAGCAAAAAGGGAGAATGCTAAGTACTTATAGTGCCAACACATATGTTTAAGGGAATTGCCTTCATAATTCTTTAAAATTCCATGAAGTTTTCTAGAGATTTATGTAAAATTCTTCTTTTTTTTCTGTTTGTTTTGATTCAAAAAAGATTTCTTCCTTTAAAAGATGATAACGTTTTTATTAGTTTATTTTGATAATAGCTTTTTATTCTCAAAACACATGTAAAGATAGCCTTCAACATTCACCCCCACAAAATTCCACACTCCAAAATTTCCTCCCTTTTTTCCCTTGGCTCTCTTTCCCTAGATAGCAAGTAATCCAATATAGGTTAAATACATACAATTCTTTCATACATATTTCCACATTTCATAATAATATATTTAAACAAAAGGTGCCTTAGGAATCATAAGCCCATTCTTTTTATAGTTAGATATCCCAGAGATACATTTTATATATCTTTTGAGTCTGCTTCAGCATTATTCATTCAAAAGAAGTCTTTAAGATGAAAGGAATCACAAAGCTCTTCGATTAACTTCAGGAAAACAACTTATCCTTCTTGAGTTTTAATTGCTTAGTCCAGAAAATAAGGGGTTTGAATTAGAAGACTATGTTCCTTTCAACTTTAACTTATGATCATTTCGGTGCTAAAATCTATGATTGTTCTCAAGTCCTAGCTGTCTCATTTTTATATGTAAAGAAGTCTAGTTCAACCCATTCTTCATTAGTTACTACATAAGGAACACACAGTACAAGAAACTAGGGGGAAGCAGTAAGGAAGGGTGACATGGACTCGGGAGGAGGTGAATTGCCCAAAGTGACATGGTTAAACAAAGCTAAGATGTGAACCCAGATCTTTTTGCTACTAGTTCCCTTCTCTTACCACTTGAATTAAAAAATGAATCCTCAACAAAAGTTAAAATTTTGTTTGCTATTTTACTTTTTTTGATGAAGGTCAATTTTCTCTCATAATTTCAAAGGATTTTCCTTTGACTCTAAAGGGTTAAGCTTAAGCTTTGTTAGAATTCTTACAAGATGCTAAGTCACTGGAATTGATAGAGACAATATTTATCTAATGTAGTATTGTTCAGTATGATTGATCTGATCCTACAAGGAGAAGTTATAGACCAGAACATGAAACAAGGTACTAAGTGGAATTGATGAGATGAGATAATGATTCTCTAATTTACATGTACTTAGTACTTACTATAATTCTATAAGATTCACACCTTTAAGAGAGCATATATAAGGAGGATAAGCCCACTGAAAGGACAAGCCCATTAGAACACAAGCCCACTCTCAGAGGTGGAGACAGATTCATTCCAATTTCTACCTTTGTGTTGGCTGGAGGCATTGGGAGGATGGAAAGGCTGAAGGTGGCAGAGGCAAAGGACTAGCAGCAAGAGCTCTCGGAACCAAGGAGAGAGATAGGCCTCAAAGAAAGCTAACCATGCCCAAGGAAAGAGACAATATTTGGAAAGAAAATAAAGGATCTGGACTTTAATTCCTGGCTGCATTTGGGGTGATTACTCAGAACTGAAACTGAAGCCCCCTAAGAAACCCGCTCCCAGAGAACATTATATTTTAGAGAAGAACATTACCAAGCTTTTAGAAATTTATTTTAGAACCAGGCAATATTTTCAATTTACCATACATATTTCCCTTATTAATATCCCAAAGTTGTTGGTTTGCTCTTTCTTTGCTCTTTGGAAAACTTGAGTTGGCCCAAGTCAAATTAGTGGAATAAGAAGAGCACAAACATGGCCTTGGTCTCCGTATTGACAATTCACATTATATTTCTTTTTTAGAAAACTGGGTTGACATGATGGAAAGGAGTTAGCTTTATTTAGCTATCCTTAAATGGGGGGGGTGGGAATATAACAGATAAAATATGCCATCAGGACTTTAGCAAAATCAGCACCTCCTTCCTAAATTACTCTGTCTTTAAGTATGTTTTCATACTTAGAAAAACTTTTCCTTTTTTTAGATACCTCTTATGAACTTAACAGCAGGAGATATAATTCCTATTCTATGCCTCCATATGATCTCAAAATTTCTGAGCTCACATTACATTCTAGAGATATACACGTAATTTTCACATGCAATTGACTCAATAAACAACTTTTGAATAAATAAATAAATGCCTTATATGATTAAAAATGTCTATTAACTGACTTCAACTCATCTCATCTAGAAAAAATATATATTTTATGCCTTCTTTTCCTCTCTTCTCAATCTTCTGCAAAATCTTCTGATTTTTTTTCATTCAACTAAAATTTCTTTCTCCAAAGTTACTGATGACCTCTTCTTTTTATTTTTAATTAATTTTATTTTTGCTATTATATTTAATTTTACTTAATTTTATCATTGCTTTTCTCTCCCTTATATGTCCTCCTAACCATCATTTAAAAAAAAAAGAAAAATAAAACCTTTGCAACAAATATTCATTATCAAGCAAAACAAATTCCCATACTAGATATATCCAAAAGTACATCTTATAAATGCAAATTAAGATAACTCTGAAGTATTACTTCAATCTTTCATATTGGCTAAGATAACAGGAAAAGATAATGAGAAATAGTGGAGGGGATGTGGGAAAACAGGGACACTAATGTATTGTTGATGAAGTTATGAACTGATCCAACCATTCTGGAGAGGGATTTGGAATTATGCCCAAATAGCTATCAAACTGTGCACACTTTGATCTAGCAATGTCTCTATTAGGCCTGTATCCCAAAAAGATCATAAAAGAGGGAAAAGATCAAATGCAGTAAGGCAGAAATAGTAAATGCATCCTTTTCAGAGCACAATATAATGAAAATTACATTCAATAAAAAGCCAGGGGAAAATAGACCAAAAAATAATTGGAAACTAAATAATCTCATACTAAAGAATGATTGGGTGAAACAGCAAATCATAGACATAATTAATAACTTCACCCAAGAAAATTACAATAATGAGACATCATACCAAAATGTGTGGGATACAGCCAAAGCAGTAATAAGGGAAATGTTATATCTCTAGAGGCCTACTTGCATAAAATAGAGAAAGAGAGGGTCAACGAATTGGGCTTACAACTAAAATTGCTAGAAAAGAAACAAATTAAAAACCAGAAACAAATTAAAAACCCCCAGACAAACACGAAACTTGAAATTCTAAAAATAAAAGGAGAGATTAATAAAATTGAAAGTAAAAAAAACTGTTGAATTAATTAATAAAACTAAGAGTTGGTCCTATGAAAAAACCAACAAAATAGGCAAACCCGTAGTAAATCTGATTTAAAAAAAAAAAAGAGGAAAAGCAAATTGTTAGTCTTAAAAAATGAAAAGGGAGAACTCGCCACTAATGAAGAGGAAATTAGAACAATAATTAGGAGTTACTATGCCCAAGTTTATGCCAATAAATTCGATAACTTAAATGAAATGGAAGAATACCTTCAAAAATATAGCTTGCCCAGATTGACAGAAGAAGTAAATAGTCTAAATAGTCCCATTTCAGAAAAAGAAATAGAACAAGCTATTAACCAACTCTTTAAGAAAAAATCCCCAGGACCAGATGGATTTACATGTGAATTCTACCAAATATTTAAAGAACAATTAATTCCAGTGCTATATAAACTATTTGAAAAAATAGGGATTAAAGGAGTCCTACCAAATTCCTTTTATGACAGAGACATGGTACTGATACCTAAACCAGGTAGGTTGAAAACAGAGAAAGAAAATTATAGACCAATTTCCCTCATGAATATTGATGCTAAAATCTTAAATAAAATATTAGCAAAAAGACTACAGAAAATCATCCCCAGGATAATACACTATGACTAAGTGGGATTTATACCAGGAATGCAGGGCTGGTTCAATATTAGGAAAACTATTAACATAATTGACTATATCAATAACTAAATTAACAAAAACCATATGATCATCTCAATAGGTGCATAAAAAGCATTTGATAAAATCCAACATTCATTCCTACTAAAAACGCTTGAGAGTATAGGAATAAATGGACTATTCCTTAGAATAATCAGGAGCATATATTTAAAATCGGCAGTAAACATCATATGTAATGGCGATAAAATGGAACCTTTCCCAGTAAGATCAGGAGTGAAACAAGGTTGCCCACTATCACCATTACTATTCAATATAGTACTAGAAATGCTAGCCTCGGCAATAAGAGCCGAGAAAGAGATTCAAGGAATTAGAGTAGGAAATGAGGAAATCAAACTATCACTCTTTGCAGATGACATGATGGTATACTTAGAGAACCCCAAAGACTCTGCTAAAAAGCTATTAGAAATAATTCAGAACTTTAGCAAAGTTGCAGTATAGAAAATAAATCCACGTAAATCCTCAGCATTTTTATACATTACCAACACACTCCAACAGCAATAGATACAAAGAGAAATTCCATTCAAAATAACTGTTGATAGTATAAAATATTTGGGAATATATCTACCAAAGGAAAGTCAGGAATTATATGACCAAAATTACAAAACACTTGCCACAAAAATAAAGTCAGATTTAAATAATTAGAAAAATATTAAGTGCTCTTGGATAGGCTGAGAGAATATAATAAAGATGACAATACTCCCTAAACTAATCTATTTATTTAGTGCTATACCAATCAGACTCCCAAGAAACTATTTTAATGACCTAGAAAAAATAACAACAAAATTCATATGGAAGAAAAAAAGTCGAGAATTTCAAGGAAATTAATGAAAAAAAAAAAAATCAAATGAAGGTGGCCTAGCTATACCTGATCTAAAACTATATTATAAAGCAGCACTCACCAAAACCATTTGGTATTGGCTAAGAAATAGACTAGCTGATCAGTGGAATAGGTTAGGTTCACAGGAGAAGATAGTGAGATGTTAGGATTACAAAGTGAGAATTCAGGCTGTCTGGACAGTAATAGTGAATAAATATAACAGTCTAGTGTTTGACAAACCCAAAGATCCCAACTTTTGGGATAAGAATTCATTATTTGACAAAAACTGCTGGGAAAACTGGAAATTAGTATGGCAGAAACTAGGCATGGACCCACATTTAACACCACATACTAAGATAAGATCAAAATGGGTCCATGATTTAGGCATAAAGAACGAGATCATAAATAAATTAGAGGAACATAGGATAGTTTACCTCTCAGACTTGTGGAGGAGGAAGGAATTTGTGACCAAAGGAGAACTAGAGATCATTATTGATCACAAAATAGAAAAATTTGATTACATCAAATTAAAAAGTTTTTGCACAAACAAAACTAATGCAAACAAGATTAGAAGGAAAGTAACAAATTGGGAAAACATTTTTATAGTTAAAGGTTCTGATAAAGGCCTCATCTCCAAAATATACAGAGAATTGACTTTAATTTATAAGAAATCAAGCCATTCTCCAGTTGAAAAATGGTCAAAGGATATGAACAGATAATTTTCAGATGATGAAATTGAAACTATTTCTACTCATATGAAAGAATGTTCCAAATCACTATTGATCAGAGAAATGCAAATTAAGACAACTCTGAGATACCACTACACACCTGTCAGGTTGGCTAAGATGACAGGAACAAATAATGATGAATGTTGGAGGGAATGTGGGAAAACTGGGACACTGATGCATTGTTGGTGGAGTTGTGAAAGAATCCAACCATTCCGGAGAGCAATCTGGAACTATGTCCAAAAAGTTATCAAACTGTGCATACCCTTTGATCCAGCAGTGCTACTACTGGGCTTATATACCAAGGAAATACTAAAGAAGGGAAAGGGACCTGTATGTGCAAAAATGTTTGTGGCAGCCCTTTTTGTAGTGGCTAGAAACTAGAAAATGAATGGATGCCCATCAATTGGAGAATGGTTGGGTAAATTATTGTATGTGAATGTTATGGAATATTATTGTTCTGTAAGAAATGACCAGCAGGATAGATACAGAGAGGCTTGAAGAGACTTAAATCAACTGATGCTGAGTGAAATGAGCAGAACTAGGAGATCATTATACACTTCAAAAACAATACTGTATGAGGATATATTCTGATGGAAGTAGATATCTTCAACAGAGAAGATCTAATTCAGTTCCAATTGATCAATGATGAATAGAATCAGCTACCCAGAGAAGGAACACTGGGAAATGAGTGTAAACTGTTTGCATTTTTTGTTTTTCTTCCCAGGTTATTTTTACCTTTCAAATCCAATTCTTTCTGTGCAAGAAATTCGCTTCTGCACACATATATTATATCTAGGATATACTATAACATATTTAATATGTTTGGGAATGCTTGCCATCTAGGGGAGGAGGTGGAGGGAAGGAGGGGGAAATTCGGAACAGAAGGGAGTGCAAGGGACAATGTTGTAAAAAAAACTACCTATGCATATGTACTGTCAAAAAATGTTATAATTATAAAATTAATTTAAAAAATAAAAAAGAGAGAAAAGAACCTACATGGAACAGTTTTTTGGTAGTATCAAGGAACTAGAAAATGAGTAGAAGTCCATTAGTTAGGGAATGGCTGAATAAGTTATGTTATATGAATGTTATGGAATATTATTGTTCAATAAGAAATAATGAGCAGGCTGATTTCAGAAAGGTCTGGAGAGTTTTATATGAACTGATGCTAAGCAAAGTGAGTAAAACCAGGAGAACAAGGTACACAGCAACAAGATTATATGATGATCAATTCTGATGGACATGGCTCTTTTCAACAATGAAGTGATTCAGGTCAGTACCAAAAGTCTTGCAATGGAGAGAGCCATCTGCTTCTAAATAAAGAACTATGGGGACTTTTCACATCATATTTTCACCTTTTTTGTTGTTGATGTTTGCTTATTTGGGTTTTTTTTCTTTCTCATTTTTTCCCTTTTTGATCTGATTTTTCTTACACAGCATGAAGAATTATACATGTTTAACTAGATTACTTGCTGTCTAGGGAAGGGAAAGGGTGAGAAGAGAGGGAGAAAATTTTGGAACATAAGGTATTACAAGGGTAAATGTTGAAAACTATTTTTGCATATATTTTGAAAAGTAAAAAACTAATATTTTTAAAAGTATGTCTCATTCTGCAACCTGAGCCAGTCACCATTCTGTATGGAGTGGGCAGAATCATGGTTGGTCATTGATCTGAGAGTCTTTCAAAGTTGCTTATCATTTCAATATTGTCTCATATGGAAATATGTTTTACATAATGGCACATGCATAAATATAGAATTTCTTGCCTTCTCAATGATACAGGAGGGGAAGGAGGAAATTTGTAACTAAAAATTTTTAAATAAATGTTAAAAATTGTTTTTACATGTAATTGAGGAAAAAATAAAGTATTAAATGAATATCAATATTGTTATCACTGTAAAAATTGTTCTGGTTGTCCTCACTTTGCTTTCTATCACTTCATACAATTCTTTTCAAGTCTATCTGAAACCATCCCTTTCATCCCTAACCACAAAATAGTATCCCATTACATTCATTTGCCAAAACTAAGAAAGATTTTTTTTTCTCAGTGCTCATCATTTTAAATCTCTTTATAGTATTTCACCATGATTATTACTCTCTCCTCCTGGACATTCTCTACTCTCTGAATTTTCACATTTCTCT
This sequence comes from Sminthopsis crassicaudata, assembly GCF_048593235.1. Classification (NCBI taxonomy): domain Eukaryota; kingdom Metazoa; phylum Chordata; class Mammalia; order Dasyuromorphia; family Dasyuridae; genus Sminthopsis; species Sminthopsis crassicaudata. Next base: position 524,615,509 of record NC_133619.1, read on the forward strand.
ACCTTATTTCTCCTCAGGCTTGTCTGACTTTTTCTCAGTCTCTTTCCCCTGATTATCTTCCTTTTCATACCTCCTAACTCCTAGATCCCTTGCTGTCCTCCTTATGCTTTCTCAATTGGTGACCTCATCACTTCCCATGGAATTATCAACTCATCTTGTCCAAAACTCATATTTCTCCCCTAATCAAATGAAATATTTGTAAAGCACTTAGCACAGGGTCTGAAATATAGCAAGCACTTAATAAATACTTCTTCTCTTCCCTTTCTTATACATCCTCTCAACCCATCCCATTCTAGATGGCCTTTCAATCTCTCAGATTTACAACCTCAATGCCATTCCCAATTCTTCACCTTCACAGCTACCTACAAAAACTGAAGGAGGGAGAGGAATATAATTTATATTATGGAAATGAGGTATTAAATTTGTTCTATTTATCGCTAAAGGGAAAAATTAGGGAGATATATATTTTTATTAAGCATAAAGGAAAATATCCTAACAGTTAAAACAAACCAAAATAGAATGGGCTGCCACAAGAAAAAGTAAGTTAATTTCTCAAATGAGATTAGACTTGTCATAATAGACTAGTCCTAGTGTTTTCTCATAACTGGAACTCTATGTTAGTCCAAAAATTTTGTACAAGAAAAAAAAGTTTTTTATAAAAAGAAATACCCGAGATTCTTTGAGATATTTATTTCTCATAGTATTGGTTTTTCTTTAGTTATCTCTCCTTGACAAGTAGAAGGACTGGGCTAGAGACTCTGGAGGAAAGATTGGTACAGTCATCTAATTAGAGTCACTCCCATATCACGAGGCTTATTTATGCTCTCCCAAGAACTTAGTACATTACTTGTGCAGAAGCCTGGAGGATGGTAAAAGTCGCTGAAGGTCTACCTATCCAAGCTGGGAAGGAGTGAGCCTGTGAATCAGGAAGATACAAGATCTGACACAAGGTAGGGCCAACCATTCAAAACTTAATGGTCCTCCATGGGAAGATGTGTGGGACAGCTAGAGATACTGAGCTTGGGGTACCAGGCTCGCAAGAGTCCATGAAGTGTGCATCCATACAGAGAACTCAGTCATCTACTTGCTCCCTTTAACTTGCTTTTGTTTATCTGTTCCTTAAAGAGTCTTGTCCTACTCCCTGTCCTGCCAAACTCTTGAGTGTATCTAGATTTCCTCCTCTGTTCTGAAAACACTAGGAGAACAGTGAGGGTTCTAGATTCATAGAATGCTAAAGGTGGAAAAATCTAGTCCAAATCTGATTTCATAGATGAATCAACAATTATGGTCAGAGAGACCATAAAATCAGAGAATTTACAAGAGGAAGGACTTCAGAGATTAAGATTATCTAGTCTAGCCCCTTTTTTTACAGAAAAGAAAACTGAGGTCCAAAGAGGTAAACTTTCTGAGGATAGCAAAGACAGTAAGTGACAGAACTCTTCCTGACTGGGGGATTCTGATGGGCCAGCATGCCTTTTGCTTTAATCTCCAAGGGAAAAAAAAAATATGTCAGTTAAGGTGGAAACTTAAGCACATTAGGTGCTTGAAATATTCTCCAGGAATGTTAAGGCTGTCTAGATGAGTTGGAAATAAATGTGTTTCCATTCCCATGCCTAAACCATCCCCAACCAAACTCTTCCAAAGCAGTCCAAGTCCTCATGACTCCACAGAACAATTCAAGAATGGCTCCATCATTACATCCTTACAGGTCCTGAGACTTCCAGGATTCCTTTTCTACAGCAGGAGCTTCTGCTCAGCCCAGATAAGTCAGGGTAAGAAGAGGTGTCTCCTGTTTCATACATTTGTGGGTACCCTCTTATTATTTCAGAAAGATAAGATTCCATCACTACAGTTCTAGGGAGGCTATACATAGCAGCTTTAGTGGCACAGTGAGCCTGTGAGACAGGAAGATATGATTTCAAATCCAGTCTCAAGTACTAGCTATATGAATATGACCCGGGGCAAATAACAAATTCTGTTTACCTCAATTTCTTCATCTATAAAATGGAGATAATAATAGCATTTATTTTCCAGGGTTGTTTCAAGGATCAAATAAAATAATAATTGTAAAGTGTTTTACACAGTTACATAGTAACCGTTACATAGATGTTGGCTATCATTAACTAAAAAATTTATTTTAAAAAAAATGGACTCAATTATTATTATAATTATTTGTCCCATTCTTGGGATCTGATATTTGACTTGGGCATTACTGAAAATGGCCCAGAGGAACCCAAGTAAATCCAACTGAGGAAGAAACTTCTACTGATCTAGATTTTCCCAAAACTTAACTTTAAATGGAAGATTTTATTTCCTATGTGAAACTCTTACATGTGTTTGAGTGGTCAAAATTGCTTTTTAAGTTTAACTAGGAAACACATTATCTCTATGCCAAAACAATGTACTGATCTGACAAATAACTAAAATTTTTTTCTAGTCTTTCAGAATGTTGGAGAGCTATACCAGATAACAAATATGAAGAAAACACTATAGAGCCCTGATCTTTATTTCTTCCTCACATATTGAGAAACGGACATGCTGAACACAATGTATAGTATTCATTATAGAGGCTTCCTGAAATGGAAATTTATTTTTTCATTTTTTTGAATCTGCTCTTATATTTCTACTGTATACATGACCAAGTTTGGTTTTTTTCTTTTTCTATTTTGTATTTAATTTTTAAATAAGTTTTTTAAATTAAAAAAATTTTAATAGAATTTAATAACAAAAATTAGTTACATCAAAGATCCCTGATCACAAATCACCATAAAGATATAATAATAATAATGAAAAAGTTTGAAATATTGCAGGAATTACCAAAATGTGACACAGAAACACAATGTAAGCAAGTGTCATTGGAAAAATGGCACTAATAGACTCTCTTGATTCAGGGATGCCACAAACTTTTACTTTGTAAAAATAAATAAATAAATAAATAAATAACTGAAAACAAATCAGAAACAATATCACCAAAGTTCAATAAAGTAAAGCACAATGAAATAAAAAATACATATAATACTAGTGAAGGGAAGTAGCATGCCAAAGCTCTGGAAAAGTAGTGTTGCATCAGATGTGAACATTATTTTAATATAAAGGCAAGATAGAGCTTCTTGAACTTCTTGAGCTGAGAAATGATGGTGAAAGACAGATTGAAGAGGGGAAAGACTATAAGGAATCAGAACAATCAATTACAATACTCTAGAGGGGCGATAATGAGAGTTTGACATAGGGAAAAGGATAGCTTTATGAATGGAGAGAAGAGAATGGATGCAAAATATATTGTGGAGGTCAAATTGCAAACTGATTGACTGTGATGAGGTTAAACAAGAAAGAAGAGTTGGGATAATTATAAGGTTTCTAACCTGGGTAACTAAAAGTTGTAAATGTCTCAACAAAAATAATTAGGAAGAAGGAAGAATTTGGAGATAAAGAGAATAAGTTCTATTTTGGACAAGTTGATTTTGATATCTGGTAGGACATGACTAATAGGCATTTGTTTTTGGAAATAAAATTGCATCAAGAATGGGTCAGATTATATTTACGCAGGTCTATACCGTATTCCTGAATTGTTTTATAAATGGACCCTTGATACTTCAGATTCAACATATCCAGAATTAAATTATTGAGAAGTGAGATACCCTAACAGCAATGGGAGTCCCTAGGCCAGAGTCACAGATTTTGCAAAAGAATTCACAGTCTCAGTCTCCAAGCAAGGTTTGGCAAAAATGGGTTTATTTTCGCTGAGCAGTCTCAGTGGGCTAGTTCCTAATTAAGAAGTTAGCAAAGATTGGGAAACAGAGTTTTGATTTTATTTAACTTTCTATGGCTTGGGGCTTGGGGAATGATCACTAGATGAATCAAGGGCCAAGGTCTACAAATTAATTGAAGGTAAGGATTATTGTGGAAGTTTCCCATGGGAACCAGGTAGGAGGGTGGGGAAAGGGTTGAGATTCAGGTGGGGATCATTTTAAGAATTTCTCCAGGCCATGTGGCCTACCCTCCACAAAGATCAGGGGGACACAGAATCCTATTACATCATTCCTCCCTCAAGCAGTTACCCCCAAATTCATATGGGGCAAAGGGTCAGAGATCTCATCTTCTGGAACTGATTCAAGTTGACAAGAGTTGTAGAGTTGTCCCTTTGCTCTGGGGGTTCAGGCCAGGAGGGGAAGTGTGAAATCTGAAGATGGCAGCAGCAACATCTAGGAGATGTTGAGTGTCCAAGTTAGCTGTCCCATGATCTTCAGACTGAATGAATAATTGGAAGTCAATAGTTTGGAGCCCGGAGGAAACAAATCTCACAGGTAGGTTAAAAATGGGGTGGTGTTCAGGGTGGAGATGGAGACATTTGGGAATGCAAATAATGCATCAGGTCCCATCTGTGGGCTGCATTGAGGATGCTAATGGCCCACCCAATAATCCTGAATGACCCCACTACTCACAGAGCTCCCTAACTGAAAGACTAAGAAGTTAATTTCAGGCAGTAACTACTACAGTCACAGAATGACTATTAAGATAAGTAGGAGAGAAAATGCTAGGAGCAAAGTTCTCATCCTCAGAGTGGGAAAAAGTAAGGAAAAAGACTAGAGTGAGAGAAAGAAGGACACAGACAATTTTACCCTTCTTTCTCCAGAGTAGTTTCATGGGTCCTGCAGAAGAGGAGCTTTAGGTCCTCTATAGGTTCACAGGAATATTCTGAAATATCTGAGGGAGAAGTAACAGAAGCAGTATTTTTAATCCTAGAAATGTGAGACCAGCTTGGGGACCCTTCCAGTTTGAGTGACATTGGAGTAGTCAGAATGACCTTATATGGGCCTTTCCATTTTATACCCAGAGGGTCAGCACCTAGAGGCTTCCAAGATTTCAAATATACCATGTCTCCGTGATTTATAGGGGAGGCAGTCTGAGCATGAGCATCTGTGGGTTTAGGGAGATGCTCATTTGCTTATTCACACTGAGATGTGTGGCAAACTGAGTGACATGATGCTTTTCTGGATCTAAAAGAATGTCAGAGATGAGGAGGGGCCTCCCATACAGGAGTTCCAAGGGGCTCAGCTCAATATTCTGCCGAGGTGCAATGTGAACTCTAAGAAGCCCTAATGAGAGATTCGTCACCCAGTCCTCTCGAGTGTCCAGGCACAGTTTAGTCAGGAGTCACTTAAGGGTGCGGTTCATTTTCTCCACCTTCCCAGAGGCCTGAGGACACCAGGCAGAGTGGAGGCAGTAAGTGATTTTGATGGCTTTGGATACAGTTTGGGTTACCTAGGAAGTGAAGGCCGGGCCATTGTCCCTCTGTAAGGAGCTAGGTAGGCCAAAGGGAGGTATCATCCCTGTTAGCAAGCACTTTGATACCTCCTGAGCTTTCTCGGTCCTGCATGGAAAAGTTTCTACCCAGTTAATAAAAGTGTCAACAAAGGTGAAAAGCATCTTGAAACCTCTGCAAGGGGGCATATGTGTAAAGGCTATTTGCCACTCTTCCCCTGGGTACGTGCCCCTTCTCTGAATCGGCTTCAGGAAAGGGGGTCTAACAGCTCCTTCAGGATTTACTTGGGCACAAACTGGACAGGCCTGGCAGACCTTCCTGATTGTTTCTCCCAGCTTGTCACCAATGAAAATGCGTTTCACCAGGGATTGGTGAGCATTTCTTCCTAAATAGGTAGCTTGGTGAAGAACAAAAGTAAGTTTCCACTGACTGAATTCCTCTGGGATTAAAAGTTGGCTTGAAGGTGTTTAAAAACAGCCAGAAGGAGAAAGGGTGTACCCACTTCCTTCTGTAACGGCTTGTTCTGTGAGCTATAGAAAGCGGTATAAGAAACAAGGAGCTGGGGGATTAAATGTGCCATGGTCAAGGGTAAATGGGCAGCAGCTCGAGCACTGAATCTGCAAACCTATTCCCCTTGACCTGAAGTGTCCTTTACAAAATATGACTGAAACCTCTCTGGGTTTGTGGACAGTTTGTAGTAGCTGCAGAATTTCTCCTGCATATTTAACAGAATTCTTTGCTTTCAAAACTCCTCTTTCTTTCCATATAACCCTGTAAGCATGGAAAATATGAAAAGCATACCTGGAGTCTGTATAGATATTCACTCTCATTCCCTTCCTCAATTCCAAAGTCTGGTCAGGGCAATAAGTTCAGCTTTCTGGGCAGAAGTCCCAGGAGGAAATGGCTTAGCTTCTAGGGTGCCATTGAGAGTCACCACAGAATTATCTCTTTCTTTCTTTCTCCATTTTCAAGAAAGCTCGACCTGTATATAAACCATTCACCAGCTGGATTGTCAAGGGGAATGTCGCTTAAGTCAGGTTGGCTGGATCAGACAGAATCTAAAGCCTCCTCACAATTATGAATGAAGTCTCCCGACTTGAATGTAGTCAGGGAGTGGCAGGATTAAGAGTGTGACACACCTGAAGAGTCAGGTTGGAAGGTATCTATTAGGAGAACCTGATACCTGGCAAGCCTCCCACCCTCAAGCCACTGATGCCTTTTGGCTTTGAAAATGCTCTGGATCAGGTGGGAGATTAAAACTTTCAACAGCTACCCCAAGATGAGTTTTGAGGCTTAAAAGGGATTCAATTAAAAGGGATGTAGCAGCCACTGCTCTAAGGCATGAGGGTAGGGAAACTGAGTCCAGTTTCTTTGAGAAGTAGGCAACCGGTCTGAGGTCAGGTCCCAGAGCCTGAGTTAAGACCCTCAGAGCCTGGCCCTGCCTTTCATCCACATACAGAATAAAAAGCTTTTCTAAATTAGGTAGCGCCAGGACAGGGGCAGAAGTCAGTTTGGCTTTTAGGTTCTTAAAAGCCTTGACCTGAACAGGGCCCCAGTCAAGGGGAAAGTTGTCAGGGCCTTAAATAAAATTGTAGAGGGACAGGAGTCTCTCAACAAGGGTATACAGAAGAAGGCATCTTTAAGATCTAGAGTGGAACCACTTTGTGTCCCCTAGGATCATTTTAAGAATTTCCCCAGGCCAAGTAGCCCACTCTCCACAAAGATCAGGGGGACACAGAATCATATTACATCAAAACATTATCTAATTCAGGACAAAATTGTAAAAGGCAACTTTAGTCTTGACATCTTCAGGCTTTCTTTTGTGATTCCTTTCTTCACCTTCAGTGATTCTTTAGACCTTTCAACCCTAAATTCCTTGTGCCCTCATACTGACCTTTCTTGTTTCCTTTTTAAATGTTTTATTAAGGCTCCTTTTTGACCAACACTGTCATTTCCCATAACTCTTTTGTTAAATTTTCACAGTAAGCATTTATACTCTATCTGATTGAGACTTGGTTTATTGTTTTATTGATTATCTAAACTTAACAAAATGTTAATGATACAGACTAAAGTTAATAGTATTTGTGTACACATTTTTAGTTTTTGGTTTTTTGTTTTTTACTGGAAAACCCAGTTGTTAAATCCTTACTAGCAGACCTCTGAATTGTCCTATAAACATTGCTTGATCTCATCAAGAATATAATAGAAGGGAGGATTCTGGGAAGATGAAGGAGTAAGTCAAAAAATTTTAAGCTCTCAAGATTTTTTCTACAACCAGAACAAATGTATACCTCTGGGCAAACATAGACCAGTGAAAAACAAATAATATGTGGGGGAGAATAAGGGTCCTCCTGGGACAATCCAAGAGGAACCAAAGAAAGACCCCAGGACAGAGGTAGAACAAAGAATAAGATAAGATGGGATAGAGAAGGCAGTGGAACAAGGTATATAGATTAATGGTCAAGGGATTAGGCAGGGTATAGAAAGGTGTGTAGAATTATAGCAGTGGGCTAAAGTGTGCAGAATAATGGGAAAGAGATAAAAAGGGGGAAAGGATAGGAGAAAATAAGGGATTCATAGGTGAGAAGAGCTTAAGTAATAGTGAGGCAAGTTAAGAAGTAAACTTAAAGTTGTAGAGTTAATGAGCATAAGAAATATAACACTACAAGAATCAGAATAAAATTTATTAGAAATTTTAAAATAGGGTTAATAATTGACCTCAGACTAAGTGAAACAAAGATTCAGTCAAGAAAGAAATCTATATTATATATCAACTTGTCGGAGTCCGTCTCCTGTAGTGAGATAAAGGATGTGACAATATGCTAGGGCCAGGCGGAAAGAGTCTCAATTATGGACTCTTTGAAGTTTATTGATCAGAGAGACAAATATATATACCTCAAATGCTCATAAGTTTGATACAAAGTACACTCTTTTTAAATTTCTATAGCCTAACAAAATGTACTATGATGTAAATGATTAAACCCCTTAAGATCGGAATCTTGGTTGCTTGGATAGAGATGCAAATAGTTAAGATACACATTAGAGTAAAGTTTATTATACCATTATCTCAGGTATCTTTTTCCCAAATATCTTTAGTTTCCTTGTGGACATTCTGTCCTGTCTTAAGTTCAAAGGTTTAGCTTTTAATCCAAAGAGTAATGTTTGCATTTTGCTTCATTTGCTAGATTACTAATTTATTATATCGACAAGCAGTCTCTGATATTCCAATAAGGGAGTTTTGATGAGCCAAGTTACTGTAAGACTCAAAACCTGGAATGGAGTCATACCCTACAAATAGACCTTTTTAAATTAAATGAAGTCTATGGAATTCGGTTCTCATAGTTGAGAATGATTGCAGAACATACTTGACAGCACAAAGGGCTAAGCCAATCAGTAGTAAAATAAAACATGTGAGAGGAACAAAATGAAAAAGCATAGAGATAAGATTATTTACAGGATTTATCTTTTTACCCTCAAATATTTGGTTAGCTACACTATCTGGATCAATTCCATGGGCACTGCTTCTTGCCATGTTTTTTGCTAAAAACTTAGTTGTAATTGAGATTCCAAATTGTTCACATGATTCCCTAATTATATTAATTATTTTTCCACTAAGTTTAATTATTATTTTAACTCATAATCTATATTAATTTGTTCTAAAAAGCTTATGATATATTTTTTGCTGATTTATCTGTAAATTGAGCAGTCTGAACAGTTTTTGTAAGAGCTGTAGCTGAAACAGTAAGTGTTGTAATTGTTGATATATCTTCTAGAATTCCATCAGTGAGTAATCCCACAAATCTCTTCTACTACCACTATTTTCTAATTTTCTTTGATTTTGTCTCAAACCTGTTCACCTTCTGACTTGTACCAATTGTGATTAATCTTATTAGACATCATATAGGATGGATGTTCCATAATAATAACCATATGTATGGAATTTGACAAACATTTGAATATAAGTAAAACATTGGAATAAAATACAATTGTAATATTTTACAATATATCATTCTAACATATTCATGATTTGGATTCTAGTGTCATTCCTTAAAACAGTATCTGTAGTTAGAAATATCTGTGGTTATTTTCAAACATGCTGTATAGTATGTCTCTGAGGGGGTTGAAAAACATCATGGAATCCCATATCTGAAAAGTGAAAAATTGTACCATTCTAAGTCCCAAATACATTGTAACAGGAGACCCAGGATAATTTGGGGTCTATTCACCAATCAGTTCCAATTTCCCCTTTTAAACAAATGGGGCTCAAAGTCATCTGGGTGCCAGGGGGATGATCTCATCTTCTGAAAATGCTTTCTGCTGAGAATAGACATAGATTTGAGTCATTGCAAGGTCCCATCTTTTTATGGAGGGGGGGGGGTGTGGAACAAGTTGGAGCTGACTGTCCAAAGGTTGATTTAACTCCTTACAATACAGCTATAACTGACCAAAATCTAGAATACAAAACAATTCTAACAAATACAGGTTAGGATGATCTGAGATAAAAAGTCAAGCCCACAAGGACTTCTATAAGATGTACAAAGAACAATGTATATTGAGCAGCAATGTTCAGGTAATGAAATATTTGTATCATGGGACATACAGTATATATCAATTTTAAAGATGTTTCAGTTTTAGTTTCACATGAACAATAAAATAGCAGTTCATTCTTATGGATAATCATGTTAATTGTTCTTACATTATTTTGGAAACCTATAAAGAATTTATTTCACCAAATATCTATATATCTATAACAAATAGAAGACTAGGCCAAATACTCATTTATCAAATTGTTTAGGATATATTGACTACATATTTTCATATTGAAAATAAGAAGATATAATATACTTGAATTTGTGTTAACCATTTGCTCTTATCATAGGAATTTGTCATAAAAGGAAAATAGGGAGGTATGATAATACCATCAAGACTGATTTTTCAGGCCTCAGACTGAGAACACACACATGACAAAATAAAACTTCCTTAGTTTAGATTGATATCCAATTCTAATAGTTTTACTTTATCAGACTCAGGAATGATTAAGTTTGAAACAAAGAAATAGAATTGGGAAACTGAGTCAGAAAGATCTCACTTTGAGCAAAAGTTCCCAGCTCTTGTCCTATTAGACTCCTCTTTGTTCAGTCACATTTCTCTGAGTAGCTTATGAAATTTCTCTCAAGTGGTAGGTTACTGTCTTAATGATCAGGCAATCAAATTCAAAACTCAGAAATAATATGTCAGTTGCTGTCCTAAGAGGTTTTATCTCCCATATCAAATTCAACTAATTATAACTTAAGGATAGATAAATTATCTCTTTTACCAAAAACTTTCATCAAAAGTTTACCAAACTTAAACATATAAAACATATTTTTTGTTGAGCTAAAACAGATTTTTAAGATTTATATGACTTTAATTCATGAAATTTCCTAAATATCAATGAAATGTTCCTGACAAAGTGAATTTCCATTTTGAATATTTTCCAATTTTATACAAATTGTTTTTCCTTGGTAAGGTAGAAAAAAAGTTAAGATATAATTTTTTGTGTCTGGACCCTGTGAAGTCTGATTCTAGATAACTCAAAAGCAGGCTGTTTTTTGACAGTTTTTAAGTTAACTGTGAATTGCTTTTCTGTTTTCCTAAATTTAATGCAAATAAATTATAATTTATATTATAATGGGCTTTGATTAAAGTTTCTTTAAACCATTTTTATCATCATATCTCAATAATTTATATTTCATTAAGCATATCTCTTCTTCAGGTTAGGGAAGGAAAAAGAAAAGAGAAAGAGATTCCATATACTATCTTCCTAAGCCTAATGAGGTCTAGTTGAATTTGTTTAATGTAATTTACACACCCAAATAATTATATCTCTCAATATTAGCACTGCATATTAGTCACATCTAAAAACCCATAGTTATCCAAATATGAAGCAATTTAACATTCGTGTATCATTTGTTTTTTGTCAGAAAATCGGTCAGATATAAATTAATTGGCCATATATTACATAGCTAGTGCATTTCTGTAATTGAAATAAAGAATGGTGAATTTACCAAAAAAAAGAAAAGATGTTGAGTGTCTTACACACTCCACACTGCCTTGCTAAGTGCCACCAGGAACACCCAGATCTTTCAAGCAATTGCTGAACAGAAGCTGATGTTCATGTGGCCTGGAGTTTGACCCTCACCCCATCTACATTCTTCCATTCCTCCAAGCTTGGTTGGGCAGGAAATTTTTGCAAGGTTTTTGAGTCTACAGCTATTAAGCCTTTTTCTACAATACTTGAACATATAAGAGAAGTTAGGAAATAATGACAAGGATGACAACAATCCCATCAACAATTACTTACTCCCACCTGGAGCAGGAGATAGCTCTAAGATAAGTCAAAGAAAAGTTAATAAAAACTGCTATTTTCCTAATTGTTGTTTTTCACTAATTTCCAAATTCGATAATCAATTTTCTCAAAATTTTAATACTTTTACTAAGGCATTTTGCTCATGAAATTTCTGAGAAACTAACTTTAAGATATTATTTTAATTTTATTTTCTAATCACTTTTTCAGTGCATTTTTTCAACCTTTGGCCAGAGTTTTAAATTCACAGAGAAAAGATTAGACCCTTTTTTAGGAAATTTTTCAGCATACAAACTACAGCACAGAGATTTTTTCTGGCTGGTTGCCTATGGCTCTTTTCAGGTAACAAATTTACACACATATATGACATGGACATTCTGCACAGAAACAAACATAGTCACAAACAAAAATGACATGGAAGAGAATTGTCCCCAACTTTGTATAACGCCATAAACTTGAAAAATAGAAAACATCTTATCCAGTTATTATCACTTGCACAAACATCAACCATTCTTTTATACATTCATACACAAACAAAATTGTTGTTAAGAAATCTGCTTTGAACCAGCAGAATATTCAGGATTTGGGCTGTTTCAAAAACCAGCAAATTTGCTATCTGAAAAGTATTAAAAAGATCTTGAGTGGTATACAGTGAAGTTATAATTGCATAAAATTCCTACTGTGTATTTTCAAGCAAAGTATTAAAAAACATATTTAGTAATAGTGTTCAAAGACAAGGGTAGGTAGACAGAGATCTTGAATGAAGTTTTCATTGCTATTTTTGTGCTATAAAGGGTTTTTAGATAAGCAAAAAAGGTTTGGTATTGCTGGGTCCTCTTCAGTTTAGGGCTTTTTTCAAGCCTTGCCTCTCAAACCCATTTTTTCAGGGGATTTAAGGCACATTCTATAGTCCAGGTAGATGGAATACACATACAAAGAGGCTAACTGTTGTTAGTCATTTATGGAAATATCCATTGATGTCTAGTCCCAAATTGTAAAATTAATAGCTAAAAATATTATCAATTGGATCAGTACCTATTCAATAGAACTTGCCAATCATTAAAGCTCTTTGAATCAATATCACTACAATCTGAAGGCAAATGGAAAAGCCCTTCTGAGACTGATATAAATACTGTCCCATGCTGACCAAGTATCAAGAATTTATTGTTCGTCTCACTGCTTGCAGCTGATCTCAACTTACTTGGTAAGATTTCTTTTAAAATTTGGATTAGGATATCATTATAAAATTTGAAATAATTTTGCAACTCATCTGTTCCCAATTTCAAATAGTTTTATCCAATTAATATCCCTCACTAATTCCTGATAATCATTTAGAGTAATCAAATTATCCCCTCCAATTTCCATTTTAGAATTAGCCTAAAATGAGTAATAGATTGCATCCAGAATACCTCCTTTCCTGTGTTCCCAAAAACTTTTACCACCCTGATTTTTTTATTTATATATATTATATTTTTTAATTTTTATTTTTGTGCTTTTCCTATTTTTGTAAGGTATTATTAATACTGTGCTATTTTTCTCCCCCTATATATTTAAGAAAAATTACCATGGTGAGGAGTGGTATAGCAAAGAATACATATTTTCTTAAAAATTCAAAATAACCTTGAACCTTGGCAATGTCAATAAACTGCATCCTAAAATAAGACTTAACATATCAGAAGGAAGTGGACTCCAGTGGGTCTCTAGTGGGAAGAAAATATATTTCATGTTAAGTTTTTCTGATTTTTAAGCAGTCCCTTAAAAGGTGGAAGTAAGGTATTTTGATTTTCCCACAGCTTATGCCCCCTTAAATTAGCATTAGCATTTTTTAAAGGCAGGTTGTTTCAATGGGGTTTTAAATTGCCTCCCTTTGCTGATTAAAAAAAAAAAAAAAAAAAAACTGGCTAGCATCTTTTAATTTAAATTGGATTATTTAGATCAGGAGCTAGAAAGACTATTTGTATTTTGAAAGGAATAGACCTTTCTCTTCCTTTTAGTTCTTTTAAAGTGTTTCCTGAACTAGTTCCCTAGGTATAAGAATTTGACTTTTTTTTTTTTTTTGGGGGGGGGTCTGTGTCTATGAGAGAAATCCGAATAGGAAGCTTAGGGGAGGGGAGAAGGTGCTACTTCTTCCCCTCTTCCAGCATTTAGACTTCCAAGTTTCTAACCTCCTGTCTTCCTTCAAGGTACTGACAAAAGAATTTACTTTAAGGATTTAAAGGAACTATCTCTGAGGGTTGGAGAAATATACCAAAATAGAAAATACAAAAATTGGAAGATCTCCCAGTTCTTTTCCTTTTAATTAATTAATACTTTCAGATACTATTCTCAGTCCCTGCTATCTGGTTGATTTTGCCTAATGAATTCAATATGTATACTATATCAATATCAGCTGGACAATAACCAATATGATAAATTTTATCTTATTATATATATTCTTATATGATATCAGATATCTTATATTCTATATTTACTTGATATTTGATATCTTTCCCCTGTGTCAGTCTGGTGATAAACTATTTCTAATGCCAAATTATTTCCAGTGATAAAGTGCCTGTTGGTGATTCACCTTATTTTCCACTTTATCCTCACTTTTTAGCATTTAATTCCCCATTTATCTGAATTGCACATGTATGTCTAAGTGGGCACCCTTCCATGGAAGCTCTATCCATATATATACCTCCAATGCTCATAGGTTTGATACAAAGTACACTCTTTTTAAATTCCTATAGCCTAACAAAATCTATTGTGATGTAAGTGATTAAACCCCTTAAGTCCTGGATCTTGGTTGCTTAGACAGAGAGGTAAATAGTTAAGATACACATCAGAGTAAAGTTTATTATATCATTATCTCAGGTATCTTTCTTCCAAATACCTTTTGTCTCCTTGTGGACATTCTTTCCTATCCTAAATTCAAAAGTTTAGCTTTTAATCCAGAATGGTGTTTGCATTTTACTTAATTTGCTAGATTATTAATGTATTATATTGACAAGCAGTCTCTGCTATTTCAATAAGGGAGTTTTGGTGAGCTAAATTTCTGTAAGATTCAAAAGTTGGAATGGAGTCTTACCTCCTGGCCCTCTACATCAGCCATATTGTTTCAGATGTATGTTTGCACATATGTAAATGCATCTGTATATATATATATATATATATATATATATATATATATATATATATATATATATATATATATATATATATATATATATATATATACGTATATATATATATATATATATATATGTATGTGTATATGTATGAATGTAGGTGTTCATATGTGTATATATAGATATATGTATGTATAGGATGTGAATATATATGTACATATATATTTATAATTTATATATAGATATATCCATGCTTGAGGGAGGTAAGGAGGATGAAAAGGGGAAAAAAATAAAGTAAAAAGCACCCCAGCAGAAAACAAAAGTATAACCTACAAAGAAGTAAAAAAAAGAACAATAATCATGAATGTGATCTCTTGTATTATTACATATACTTTCTTGAAAGGGAAATTTGTTGTTACATATTTTGAATCCTCCTTGATGTTCTGTTGGGCACATGACAATGTTTTGTTCCATTTTTATTTTCCTTTTCTGTCTTTTTCTATTTTGTTTTTTCTTACATTGTATTTAATGTTAAATAAATATTTTTTTAAAATTTTTAAAAGAATGCATTGGAAGAAATTACCTCCAGGCCCCAGTCAGGTTACTATAGACTAATTGTAATAGTAAAGTAATTACTGGCACTTTAAGATAGTAGTAAAATATTTTACAACCATTATCTCATTTGAGCTTTACAAAACTCCTGCATATGAGATTTACTTCATCATCAATCCTTTAAAGTTGATTCTGTCTGTTCTTTTCCTAAAGAAACTATTTACTAAATTAATTCAAACTAAGGTATGAGAGACAATTTCAAAACTCAAATTGCTGCCCCTCCCAAGCCTATAGGATGAGAGAAATAAGACAATTGACAATACAAACTAAATGAATTCTTAAGCTAATGAAAATTATATGATGATATTCTAGGCCTAATACATTCTTTCTTATTTTTACTGTATTTCTCTGTCATTTTTTCCCATTCTTTTCCCTTACTCATACCTATGTCACAATGTCCAATTCATTCATTTCCTAAAATATCTCTCTTCTCTCACCACCCATCTGAATTCACATTGATCTCACCACCCCACCTGAATTGTTACAGTTTGTTGATCTTCTAATCATCCTGCCTACTGTTGCCAAACCGACTCTGATTTCGTAACTCTCTTCCTCTCAAGTTCATACCCATTTTTGCCTTATACCTACTGGCAAAAGTCCACCCTTCCCACTCTGGCATTAAAAATTTTCCAAAACTTAGTCTCATCTTATTTCAAATTCCATCCCAGTGAGGTCTAGAATGTCCATTCCCATCCCCTTCCCATTCAATCATTATTCATTCTCAACTCAGAGCCTTTGCTCACTCTTACCATGCTATCCACTCTATTTAAACTCTCCCACTTTCTATACCTTTTAAGTCCTACTCATCCTCCAAGGTCTAACTCAAGGACCCCTCTTCCCTGAAGCTCAATGAGAATATCTATTCTAACCTTTGTAATCTCTTGCTCTTGGAATCCTTACAAGAAGTTTATTCGTTCCACACTATTCTTTACCTGATTAATTAAATTCTGACTTCTGTTGTTCTTGCTATTACTTTTTGTTGAGGTATTATACCTGTCCAACCAGATTTCAGTCTCAACTGGGTTCTAATCTTACTTTATACTTTATAAAGTAGACAAGAAGTAACAGTAAGATGGGATTAAGCAATGGCTTTTTTAGGATTATAGAAACCTGAGCATGTTTGTAATGGAGGGAGGGCCCAGCACAACCTCTTCTGGAATATAGGTCCCTCCAAAAGCTCCCCTGGGTTTAAGATAGTCTATAAATACAAATTCTGAGCTTACAGGTCCCCACTGATGTGTTTACTTTTATAAGTATGCAATGGAAAATACAACTGGTTCAAAGTAAAGATATTTCATGAAACAGCCTAACCAAAAAAATAAAAATAAAAAAATAAAAAATAGCAATAACATATTTTTCCAGTAAACTGGTGCATGCTCCTGCACAAATACACATATTCTCAACAGGAATAGCAAATGCAACTTGAAGGTGCAAATAGAAAGGCACTCATGCATGTCCATGGTGCATGTTTGAGTGGTAAACTTGGAGGGAAAGCATATGACCCAAGAAAGGGCACCCATGGAAAGACCACATGTGATCAGGAAACATGCACAAAGAAGCACCTCCTGCTGATGTCTTCATGCTTCTCCCTCTCATTCATTCATTCATTCTCTCCTTCTCCACTTTCCTTCTGATCTCTGCCAGCAGGGTCCTCTCCACTAGCTGCTATTCTGCTGCCTCTACCTGAGAGGATTCTTTGGTTTTCATGATCACTAGGACCTTACTTGTGATGATTATTAGAAAAACTTATGGTTGTGGACCTTCTCCATTTCACTGGAAATCCTTAACTGTCGTGTTGCCTCTGACTCCTCAGAGTAAGGGAAAGCTCTACTAGCTCTTTTGCTCTACATCCCAGAGTTTCAAGACTTTTATAAAAAGCTAGGAAAAAACATTCACAAGCTCTCTCTCTCCATAAAGAGAAAAAGTTATTGAAACTGTGAGATGTTTCATTCCAGAAGGAGATCCTCTGCCCACATGGTCTGAAGCCTTTTTACAAAACAGAATAAATATCCTGATAAGGAGAGCATTCAGGTATTTGATTCATCTTTTGAACCCCTTATGTTTAAGACTTAATTATCTAGTCCACAGTTCTAGATAACTCTCATTTAAGACTAGGAATTCTCAAACTCTCTAATTTCTCACACAAATGAAAGAAAGGGAAGGATGGAAGAGGAAAAGAAATCATAAGTTGAGTCTTTCTAAATTAACATTTCATCATTTTACACTGTTGCTTTCCAATGTCTGCTCTATTTGTAATTAAGTACACTCAGAATTGGTCAAATGACAAGACTCAAAGAGTAAAAATTAATGGGGCAGCTAGATGGCCCAGAGACTTAGCCCTGGAGTCAGGAGGCCCTGAGAGCTCAAATCTGGTCTCAGACACTTATTAAATGGGTGGCCCTGAGCAAGTTCTGTTTGTCTCAAGGAAAAAAAAAGAAAGAAAAAGAGTAAAAATTTTGAGAGAAATGTTAACGATCCTTAAGATAACTATCTCTGTTCTACCAACATTTTTAGAAATGAGTTGAATCAAGGTACAAATGGTATCTTAGATGGCACAATAAATGGAGCTTTGTAAGAAGATCTGAGTTCAAATAGGATTTCAGAAAGCATATGACCCTGAGCAAATCACTTAACTTGTTTTGTTTCCTCGTCTGTCAAATAGACATAATCAACAGTATTTACTCTTGGGTTGTTTTGAGATTCAAATCTCAGTCAGGGAAACTGCAAACGGAATACCCTCGTTCAGATATGTGTTCAAAGTTCCTTTCTAAGATGACACCTAAGTTCCTTGCACCCCAAGTTTCAGAGACACTGATTATTATGTACATAACTGAGAACTTATTTATAAGCAGAACCAGCTATGACACTGGAGAACAGCCAACACCTGTGTAAGGTAAAGATCCCCACCCTCCACTTACTTTTTGTGTCCCCACTAGCCGGAAGAAATCCCACCTTTCTCTCATCTCTAATCCAAATTTCCTACTGAGTCACTCTCTCTGACTAGATAATAAATGAGAGTAACATTTACTGAGTCATTGTTATAATATACATGTGACCCAAGTCCTTCCCTCTACCTAATTTCTCCATTACTGTCAAGGGTACCACTATCCTCCCAAACACTCAGCTCCTTACTCCCATCAACCCCCCCACTCTCCATATCTAATCCTTTGTCAAGTAATGTCATTTCTTTCTTTGAAATATCTCTCATATCCTGCCCCCTTCTCTCTAACACTGCTACCATCCTGGACTCAACAGTCCAGTAGCCTGCTGATGACTCTCTCTGACGCAAGTCTCTACCCACAATAATTCATCCACTCAGCTATCAAGCTGATCTTTCTAAACCACAGGTCTGGCCTGTCATCCCACTAATTCAACAGACTTCTGTGACACCCTATTATCTCAAATATACAAGGTAAAATCCTCAATTGACTTTTAAAGCCCTTTATAACCTGGCTTTTTCTTGCCTTTTCAGTATTCTTACTCGTCATCTTCATGTACTCTATGGTCCAGAACATTGGCTTCTTTAAAGTTCCTCAAACATAAAACTCTAGCTCCTGCCTGTGAGCATTTTCACTGATTGTCTCCATGAGAAAAACTTTCTCTCAGCCCTTGCTTTCCTGGCTTCCTTCAAGTCTCAGCTAATGTCCCATTTTCTGTAAGACGCCTCTTCAGGTCTCCTTATACTTAATTAATGCTTTCTCTCTGAGACTACCCTTAATTCATTCTGAATAGATCTTATTTGTATACTGTTTCTACTACACCAAACTAGAGATTGCTTTTTGCCTATGTGTCCCTAGCACTTAATATAGTATCTAATATATAACAAGCACTCAATAAAAACTGAATGACTGGATTAAAGATCTTTTAGCTCTCTTGCTGACTTATCGACATGACTTGGTTTATTTAATTAAACTCTATGCTTTTGGATATATTCTCCCTATGCTTGTAATATATACCTCCAAATCTTTTAATCTTTCTTTCAAGATTCGATTATATGTTATATACTGTGGGAAGAGCTAGGTCCTCAGTTGTTATTATCCTCTCCAACCTCAAATTGATCAAACTCTGATCCAGAAATATTACTAATTATGATCTTAATATTGGTGGTCTGTTGGTATATATAGATATGTTGACAAGAACATTGTTCTTCATAGGAAAAGTAAATGTTGTAACAGTACCAACTGGAGGTCACACAGCTGGAAATATTATCTGAGATCAGATTTGAACTCAGGTCCTCCTGAATTCAGAACTATTATCCATTGTGCCATCTAGCTGCCCCCATCCTAACCTATTCTATAATTACCATGATACTGCTATATTTTACTCTAGACCTGCTACTGGGATAGATGCTCTTGAATGAGGCACCTTTATGGCACCTCACAATTTGGCTAAAGATGAAGATGGCTGAAAATACAGTAGTGTGATACCTTAACAGATATGTGATTTCATCAATGTATTTCTTCCAGTGATATATTTCACAAGGTAGACATAATATATTGCTTACTGTTGAAGCTTTGCCAACTTGGTAGAATCCAAAGCTTTCAATCCACTGGAATAGATTGGAAAAACCCAGTGTTATATTCACACCACAATGGAGCATCAGAATAGGACTTTGGAGATGGAAAATAGTGAGTCACTGAAACCCTGATTCACATCCCATTATTGTCACTGTTTTTATTTGTCTGTTTCACATTACGTATGCCATGTCCCCTCCTTCCAATTGTTAGCTTATGCATTGAAAAATGAACAATTATTTATCAACCAGCCTGCATTTATTATTCATAGTGTCATTGAAACCTTTTTATGAACACCTTTTGTTTTTACATCATCTTCATTTCTGAATAGATTTTTCCTTTCCTTTTCTGATGAGCCTCACAAAATTTAAAAAGAATGGTAGAGTATATGGTTTAGGAGAAAGAATATGAATTCTAGAATTGAAGGACTGATTTAAAATCTTCATCTGGTACTTCCAAAGTGAAGTCACTTGAGTAACTCTGGACCTCAGTTATCTCATCTATAAAGTAAAGAGATAATTGTACCCCGTAGCCCCACAGAAGACATTCAGCAAAAATCCAACTAATACTTATTAAGCACCAGGCATTAAAGTAGGCACTGGACAGACAAATTATTTATTCACTAAATGGGGGAGGAATGGCTTAGACCCACCTAAACTGATGGGATTTGAAGTTTTAGCTTCCCTCCCAATAGAAGGAAAGAGTACATGGTTTTAGAATGGAAATGAGACTGAAAACCAGTCTTTGAGAGGAGAAGACCCAGGCCTGGCCCAGACTCTAGCCTGCCTCTCAGGCAGAGGGCAGAGGCAAAGCCTCCTTGGTAAGTAAGCATCATCCTTAGACCTCTAGGAAAAGGCCTGAACAATCAGCATTGCCCTTTATACTAAAAGACACAGAGTTCCAGCTCAGCACCCAAGCTAAAGAATCTTTATTGTCCACAAAAAGCAATCAGACATCTGAGCCTTCTTTGAAGGGGGCAGGAGGGGGTACAGCGGAGATGGCAGAGTGAAAAAGAACACGGCGAGCGCTTCCTCACAAATTTGTTCTATCATATCCAGAAAATGCACCAGCCCCTGCTAGGACGATCAAGACAGCACCCTTCGTCCTTTGTCCAGCTCAGTCTGGCCCAGGGAGGCTGAGGAGGAGGTCTGGGACGTTGTGGGTGGGCAGGTTACAGCACAATGGAGGTGGGGCAGGCTGGGCCCCAGGGCAAGAGACGGTCTCCAGCCCATCCCAGGGCCTGATGCCATCAGTCAGCTTTGTCACCCACTGCTAGCCCCGGGGTAACCTGCGCATAAGTACCGTGCTCATTTGGGAAGGCTCTGTATACGTGGAGGAAGCTCAGTAGCCAATGGCGGCAGCAAGCAGCAGCAGTTTATCTCAGACTGAACAGACCCGTTCTGAGAAAGAAAGCAAAAGCCAAACAAAACCACAACAAAAGAGAAAATGCTGGCTCTGGTCCACACTCAGTCCCACAGTCCTCTCTCCGGGAGCAGGTGGCTCGCTCCTCACAAATCCACTGGAAATGGCCTGAATCACCTCCCGGCTGAAGAAATCAGAACTGATCATCGTACACTCTTGTTGTTGCCATGGCAATGATCTCCTGGTTCTGCTCACTTCTCTCAGCATCAGCTCATGTAAGTCTCTCCAGGCCTTTCTGATCATTTCTTATAGAACAATAATATTCCATAACATTCATACACCATAACTTATTTGGCCATTCTCCATCTGATGGGCATCCATTCAGTTTCCAATTCCTTCCTGAAGGTGGATTTGAACTCAGGAAGATGAGTTCCTGACTCCAGATCTGGCACTCTGTGCACTATGGCACCACCTAGGGGCTCTTGGGTAGCTTGTTCATGAGACAGGAACGATGAGGCGTTATCCCTTCCTCACTGGAATTTTTCCCCATAGCAGTCTATATGGTGGGTTGGTATAAAAAGGCCAGCAGATGACACAGAATTTGACCAAATACTTAACCCAAATTTTACAACAGAGTACTGTAA
Source organism: Sminthopsis crassicaudata (assembly GCF_048593235.1). Classification (NCBI taxonomy): domain Eukaryota; kingdom Metazoa; phylum Chordata; class Mammalia; order Dasyuromorphia; family Dasyuridae; genus Sminthopsis; species Sminthopsis crassicaudata. The sequence continues at coordinate 524,637,357 of NC_133619.1, forward strand.
GTTACCTATAAAAGAAAAAGAAAGATTCTGACTTTTCCTCTGATAAGAAGGGAGGATTAAAAATTTTACTTGGTGTTTTTGGATTACTGGGGTGCCGTGCCCCTAACTCCCACCATGTGGGATTTGTTTTGAGACAGAACAAAACAGAGATTTTGTTTTTCTTGTTTTCTCAATGAGGAAGGGGAGAAAATGGGAGGGGAGAAGGTTAATCTTTGAAAAATAAAATAAAATTTAATTTAAAATAAAAATAAAACTACAAAATGTTATTTAAAAAAAGATGTAATTGTAAGGGAGCACAAACGTATGCTACACAAAGATAAAAATTAAACATTCCTTGATCCAAGGAGCTTATAAATAAATTACACATTTGAAGCAATCTGTAGAAACATATGTATACACTATATACTAAGTTTTTTCTAGGGGAAAAAACACTAACGATTGGCAGAGAGAAGGCTCATAAAAAGGTTTTATATTTTAACATAATGCTTAGCATCGTATGCCTAGCATAATTATAATAAATACTTAATAAATGCTTTTTGATTGATTAGTTAATTAATTTTAAGTGCCCTTGAACAAAACTAGAGATTCCAGAAGGCAAAGGAGGAGAGGATGAACATTCATGCATAAGATAGTTCAGGAAGAGGAACAAAATGAGAGACAGAATGGGAAAAGAAGGAATTCACATCAAATGTTTCAATATTCTCGTAAAAAAAGAGGCAGAGTTCTTAGCCAAGAAAAAAGGGACAGGGACATTTGAGACAACTGAAGAAAAAGAAGAAAGCTTTTAAAAAGTTTTTTTTTTTGGTGGGGAGATAATAAATCAATTAGAGATCAATAAAAGAATTACTTTGCTGAACCAGGGACCAGTTATGGCTGGATAATATATATTTATAATGTTTCTCATCAACACCTACAACTTCCTACAGGTCTATTCAATAGGATGTAAGTAGAAAAAGAGGATGCAAATGGTGAGAGTAATCAAAAGGACTGAGATTTAGAAACAATGATAGCACAAAAAAAGACAGCATTTCAGAGTAAAGGACAGTATGTAGATAAAATAATTAACTATTGGGCCAATATTAGTGAAAAAGGGAAATGAAGTCAGAGCAATGGTCCAAGAAAGTACTAAGGAGTAAAGAAACAATGTGGACCAAAAAAAAAATAATAATAATAATAATGTGTTGATGAATGGGGCAAAGAGCAAGATGGAAGGATCCGAAATTGAGATCAGGGATATCAGAGTTTTTAAACAGAGGGGTTGACAGTTGTGAGATCAGTGTGTGTCCAACCCCACACGGCTGATGTGGGAAGGGGTAGATTATGAGATTAAAACAGTTTGAGGAAGCATCAATATCGATGCTGTAATTCTTTAGTATGAGGTTAGTTGGGGAGAAGAGGATGATTAATAAGGTATTTGAGCCCTCTGAGAAAAGAGGGAGGATGTTCTGGTTCCTCCGGAGTGACATATAGCAGAAAGAAAAGCAGACACTCTTTGTATCCTGAGGGATCCTCTTCAAAACAGCCCTCCTTTCTTTCTGAGATCTTGGCTCCTCATCTCCAGTTCAGAGTCTGAAAACAGAGCTAAAAATGATCCTACATCTTCACGATGCTTCAAGAAGGTCATTGTGAGCCCAATGAGCACCAGCCACTCTCACAAACCTCCTAGACACCCCAAAGCTTGCCCTGCGTGTAGCTTTGACCAGACTGATCGGTCCCCTTTGTGGCTCATCACCAATTATCATGTCCCTAAGACTGAACTGTAGAACCAGCTTCCCATATTTTCTGGGAAAGCCATCCCCATGGTGATCATGGTCTTTGGGGCAGCATTTCACTATGAAGTCTTCCTCTTGCTCCACTATCCTAACTGATTGAAAATCTTGAGAATATTGGTGATTCTAGTAGCATTTTTTTTATTTGTAGCCACTTTGACAATTAAAGTTTCTTATCCAGATCCTAAGTGACCTTGTCAAGCTGAGTAAATCTCACGACCTGGAAGATTGTGAGCTATCAGGTACTTAATAGTCTCCTTCATATGTCCAGAGGTCACTTTCTCTTGTTTTCTTTCTTTTCTGTAAACCTTGCTTCTGGAAACCATGTCATTTCACTATAGTGGCCTCTCTAGAGAGCTTATTAATAGCCCATAGTTCTTGTCATATGTATCCTTAGGCTGTAACTGAGCCTTTTTTTTTTGCTGAGGCAATTGGGTTATGTGACTTGCCCAGGGTCACACAGACAGAAAGTGTTAAATGTCTGAGATCAGATTTGAACTCAGGTCCTGCTGACTTCAGGGCTGATGCTCTATCTACTGCACCACCTAACTGCCCCACTAGTATTTTTTGCTACTATAAATCACTGTTTAAAAAAGACCAACTAAAGACCACAAAGCATTCTGTGGCTATACCAAAACAGGGTAGGGGTGTACAAAGACAGAAAAAGGAATGGAGAGATTGAGAGAAGGAAAGGAGAGAAAAGCTATTGAGAGAAGGAAGGTGGGAAGAGACAGAAAGAAGTATGGAGGAGTGGGGGATGGAGAAAGAGAAGGTAGAATAACATGGAGGAACATATACAACAATGACCATAGTCTAAACTGAGTAGAAATTGTTGATGGTGTGAAATTCAAATGTCTTTCAAAAGTTTTATTACTGTGAAAACTTGGGAGAGATTAATGAGGGATAATGGTAAAGGGAGAGTCTGGTATTGACAATGGGGATCAAGGAGTACTCCAATTCTCCCCCAGAGCTCAAGCGTGTGGGGATAAAGGTACAGGCAGTGATGGAGAGGAGGGCCACAGGTGTCTTATGTATTATCAGGCAGGAGCCAGCTCTCAGTGAAGATTAGCAAATAGGAGGCGATAAAAAAAAAAAGTTCAGTATAAAGAAAAATCTGATGACTCTTCTAGAAGGCACAGTGAAAAAGTGGTCAGGCAAACCCAAAGACCCCAACTTTGGGGATAAGAATTCACTATTTGACAAAAACTGCTGGGAAAATTGGAAATTAATATGGCAGAAACTAGGCATGGACTCACACTTAACTTCGTACACCAAGATAAGATCAAAATGGGTTCATGTTTTAGGCATAAAGAATGAGATTATAAATAAATTAGAAGAACATATAGGATAGTTTACTTCTCAGACTTGTGGAAAAGGAAGGAATTTGTGACCAAAGAAGAACTAGAGATCATTATTGATCACAAAATAGAAAATTTCAATTATATCAAGTTAAAAAGCTTTTGTACAAACAAAACTAATGCAAACAAGATTAGAAGGAAAGCAATAAACTGGGAAAACATTTTTACAGTTAAAGATTCTGATAAAGGCCTCATTTCCAAAATATATAGAGAATTGACTCTAATTTATAACAAATCAAGCCAATCTCCAATTGATAAGTGGTTAAAGGATATGAACAGACAATTTTCAGATAATAAAATTGAAATTATTTCTACTCATATGAAAGAATGTTCCAAATCATTATTGATCAGAGAAATACAAATTAATTCAACTCTGAGATCAGATTGGCTAAAATGATAGGAAAAGACAATGACAATTAAGTAGCAGGGGATGTAGAAAAACTGGGACACTTATACATTGTTGGTGGAGTTGTGAATGGATCCAATCCTTCTGGAGAAGAATTTGGGACTATGCTCAAAAAGTTATCAAACTGTGCATACTCTTTGATCCAGCAGAGTTTCTACTGGGCTATATGCTAAAAAGATATTAAAGAAGGGAAAGGGACCTGGACCTGTATGTGCCAAAATGTTTGTAGCAGCCTTTGTATAGTAGCTAGAAACTGGAAATTGAATGGATGCCCATCAGTTGAAGAATAGCTGAATAAATTGCGGTATATGAATGTTATGGAATAATATTACTCTGTAAGAAATGAATAGTAGGATGAATACAGAGAGGCTTGGAGAGACTTAAATGAACTGATGCTGAGTGAAATGAGCAGAACCAGGAGATCATTATATACTTTAACAACAATACTATATGAGAACCAACTCTGATGGAAGTGGATATCTTCAGCAATGAGAGGATCCAATTCAAATTCAATTGATCAGTGATGAATAGCACCAACTATACCCAGCCTAAGAACACTAGGAAATGAGTGTGGACTGCTTGCATTTTTGTTTTTCTTCCCAATTTACTTTTACCTTTCTAAAATCCGATTTTTCTTGTGCAACAAGAGAATTGCATATATATATATATATATATATATATATATATATATATATATATATATAATGTGTGTGTGTGTGTATATACATATACATATATATATATTGTATTTTAGATATACTTTAACATGTTTAACATGTATGAGACTGCCTGCCATCTACAGGAAGGGATGGAGGGAAGGAAGGGAAAAATTGGAACAGAAGTGAGTGCAAGGATCAATGTTGAAAAATTACCCATGCATATGTTCTGTCAATAAAAAAGCTATAAATAGATTAGAGGAACAGAGAATAGTCTACCTCTCAGACATGTGGAGGAGGAAGGATTTTATGACCAGAGGAGAACTAGAGATCATTATTGATCACAAAATAGAAGATTTTGATTACATCAAACTAAAAAGTTTCTGTACAAACAAAACTAATGCAAACAAGATTAGAAGGGAAGTAACAAATTGGGAAAATATTTTTACAGTTAAAGGTTCTGATAAAGGTCTCATTTCCATAATATATAGAGAACTGACCCTAATTTATAAGAAATCAAACCATTCTCCCATTGATAAATGGTCAAAGGATATGAACAGACAATTCTTAGATGATGAAATTGAAACTATTTCCACTCATATGAAAGTGTTCCAAATCACTACTGATCAGAGAAATGCAAATTAAGACAACTCTGAGATACCACTACACACCTGTCAGATTGGCTAAGATGACAGGAACAAATAATGATGAATGTTGGAGGGGATGTGGGGAAACTGGGACACTGATACATTGTTGGTGGAGTTCTGAAAGAATCCAGCCATTCTGGAGAGCAATTTGGAACTATGCCCAAAAAGTTATCAAACTGTGCATACCCTTTGATCCAGCATTGCTGCTCTTGGGCTTATTTCCCAAAGAAATACTAAAGAGGGGAAAGGGACCTGTATGTGCCAAAATGTTTGTGGCAGCCCTTTTCATAGTGGCTAGAAACTGGAAGATGAATGGATGTCCATCAATTGGAGAATGGTTGGGTAAATTATGGTATATGGAGGTTATGGAATATTACTCTCTGTAAGAAATGACCAGCAGGATGAATACAGAGACGTTTGGAAAGACTTACATCAACTGATGCTGAGTGAAATGAGCAGAACCAGAAGATCGCTGTACACTTCAATGGCTGTATGAAGATATATTCTGATGGAAGTGGAAATCTTCAACATAAAGAAGATCCAACTCACTTCCAGTTGATCAATGATGGACAGAAACAACTACACCCAGAGAAGGAACACTGGGAAGTGAATGTAAATTGTTAGCACTACTGTCTATCTACCCAGGTTACTTATACCTTCGGAATCTAATACTTAACATGCAACAAGAAAATTGGTTTTACACACATATATTGTATCTAGGTTATACTGTAACACATGTAAAATGTATGGGATTGCCTGTAATCTAGGGGAGGAAATAGAGGGAGGGAGGGAATAATTTGGGAAAATGATTACAAGGGATAATGTTATAAAAAAATACTCATGCATATATACTGTCAAAAAATTTTATAATTATAAAATAAAAAAAATTAAAAAGCCATAAGAAAAAAAAAAGAAAAAAGTGGTCAGGGTTAGAGTGAGGAGTATGAGGATATTTTGCTTCTAGGTAACTAATGATTAATACAGGTTTGGGTAGAGAAATTCCCAAGTGATGGGAAACTAGCTACAGGAACATCAGAGGGTAGTGGATGAAAAATAAAGCTCAAAAATCTCCAAGGAGTATTGGTTCTGGACAAGGGCCAGGGGTGTAGGACCTTACTCACTCTCTCCTGCCCATCATTAGAAACAAAATGGGATATAAAGAAACATAACTACCAATGCCAGTAGTGTTCAGTCACTTCTTGTTGAGAGAGGGAATGGAGATTTGATTATCTGTTTCTGGGAAATTTGTTCTTACTTCCCTTTAGTGAAACCTCCCTGGGAAATCAGTACTCTTCTGTGTGTTAACTTTCCTTTCAAATTCCTATGCATTCTGCCTTCAAGCAGAGGGAAAGAAATGGACACACACAGAGAGAAAGGCTTGCTCCTGCGGTTCTACTAGTTCACATTTCCCAGGGGCACGTGTTTATGGGACTTTGCAAAGTCTGACACAAATGACTCTCTCTGACTCTATGAAATTTCCTGGCTCTGGTCCCCAGCTCGGTTCCTATGTCCAAACATCTCATTCCTCTCAACCTCTACTAGAAAATGTCTGTAAACTTCCAAACTGTGAAGGATAATCTAACAGGTCAGACTCATTGGCTAGAGGGGTTTTTACAGTAAATAAAATATAAATTAAAAGTAACAGAAAAAAAAAAGTTTGTACAGGCTGGCTATATGGAGTGACAGCCAGAAGGGGACAAGCTGCTTAACTAAGAGATGAAGGGTTCACTGGCCCCTGGAAGAATGGCCAAACTAGGGTTGGAGGAGGGAGAGAGTAAGAAGAGAGATTAATCCAGGTGAGTATTTCCGATTACAATCAGGTCTGAAAGCTACTGGCAGACTCCTCTCACTATATGGTAGCAATAGTCTTTGATGTGTCATCTAGTGGGCACCCACCTGCAATGGCTTCTTGTCTCACTTGTCTGGCTCCTTGATTCTTCTACCCAGCATTCTTTCAAGTTCAAAGTCAAAGACTGGGACCCCGAGATGTAGAACATCCTAGATTTAAAACAACAATAAAACCACTCTTGCTGGCAGGGCAGAAATCAAAGTTTCTCAAGCCCCCCAAGTCATTCCCTGTGTGAGGTATAGATTTTTAAAAAGAAAAGAAAAGCAGAGAATAGGATCAAGATGTCAGCTCTTCAAGGATATAGGGAGAGAGAATCAAAGGCACAAGTAGAAGGGCTATCTTCTTAATTAAAAAAAAAAGCATGATGAGAAGGGAGGAGTATATATTAATGGAGGAAGGGAGGGAGGGAAGAAGGAAGGAAGGAAGAAAGGAAAGGAAGGAAGGAAGGAAGGAAGGAAGGAAGGAAGGAAGGAAGGAAGGAAGGAAGGAAGGAAGGAAGGAAGGAAGGAAGGAAGGAAGGAAGGAAGGAAGGAAGGAAGGAAGGAAGGAAGGAAGGAAAGGAAGGAAGGAAAGGAAGGAAAGGAAGGAAGGAAGGAAAGGAAGGAAGGAAGGAAGGAAAGGAAGGAAGGAAAGGAAGGAAGGAAGGAAAGGAAGGAAGGAAGGAAAGGAAGGAAGGAAGGAAAAAAGGAAGGAAGGAAGGAAGGAAAAATTTATATAACACTTATAATGAGCCAGGTACTGTGTGAAGAATTTTTCATTTTATCCTGATAACAATGTCAGAAGGTAGGTACTACTATTATTATTATCCCTATTTTACAGTTGAGGAAATTGAGACAGAGGTTGTGACTTGCAGTCTCACAATTAATGAAAATATCTGAGGTTGTATTTGTATTGAGATCTTACTGATTACAGGTTCAGTCAGTGTTCTATCTGCTTCATCACCTAACTGCCTTTGATAAAAAATTTAGATTTGGAAAGAACCATCTAATACAAATTCTTCATTTTTACAAATGGAGAAACTGAGACCCTGGGATGTTAAATGATTTGCTCAAAGTCACTATATCTAGTGAACAGCAGCAGTGGGATTTGAAACCTGGTTCTCTGACTCCACAGTAAGGACAGGGATATATGGAAGGCTAGGAGATGACAGTTAAATGAATTTCAGAGCTATATATGGATTATGCAAATGAAACATTTCTAAGGTGAAATCATGGCCATAAATCACAGAGCATGACTGAAACAGAGTAAAGGTCTTGGAAATTAAGGAGGATGATAAATGAGAATCTTTCAGCAGCCATTCCCCTTCATATATCTCTCTATTTTAAAAAAGCCCATGGATGTATTATAAGTCTTTTCCAAGGAGAAAAGCCCATGATAATTTATATACAAGATAAGGAAAAGCTTATCCTTCCCCCTCTCCTTCCCTTTATTGTTTATTACACTTAATTCTTATTACATATATGAAATAAGGGGCTCATAAGGAGATCCTCTGAACAATTTAAGGAGCATCCCCCAAAAATCCAAAAGCCTGATGACATTATAAAGCCATGAGCTTTTGTCAAAAGAAGATACTTTTATTGATCTAGACACAGGCCCTAGAGCCTTTTGGAGAGAGGACACAAGGAACTCCTTAGTTTAGTCACCAATTACTGAGGCTATTTCTTAAAGATCAGTTGACTGAAGTCCAGCAGAACAGATGCCAGTCAGAGAACCATCCTCCCTGTGGTCTATGAGATCTTTGTGCCAATTTCTCCCTTGGGTGACGTTGAAAGATTTCTGGTTCTGGAGTCAGCAAAGTCTGATTTCAAAACCTATCTCAAACACTTAATAGCTTAAATACTAGTGTGAACCTGAATAAGTCACTTAATTTCCACCTGCCTCAGTTTCCTCAACTGTATAATGGAGATCATAGTACCATCTATCTCACAGTGCAACTCTGGGATCAAATGAGATATTTGTAAAGTGCCTAGCAAATAATATTCATTTAATAAAAAGCTTGTTTCCTTCCTTTCACCTTCCTTGGGCTTCCAGACCATAGTGTGTCATAACTGAAGGAAATTAGGGAGAAGGGGTATTGCTCTCTGCCTTCCTTTCAGAGCAATGTTAATTTATAGAAGTACATGATTTCACGAAGCCCAAGAGGAAAGTTTGGAGGCACTGTTCCTGAACCTTATCCTTCTGTATGAGAGGAATTTTGAATGCCCTGTGCACTGTGACCGCCGAATCTGGAATCCTAGAAGAGAAGGGAGGTTTCAAAGATAGCACCAACTTTGAGAATGGCCTCTTGGGAAAATCCTAGAATTCTTCGGTCAGGTATCACTATTCAAGGGAGAATTCCTTCACAATAGCATTTCTCAGAGGAAAAGACCACTATCAGGAGGATGCTGTAGCTAGCTGGAGGGTGAAAATCATGACATAGAGGAAAGGAAAGCTGTTCCTTGGCTCCCTCTATGATACTGCTAGGAGTTTTTTAGGTGATACAAGTCCAAGATGAAGGGGAATATTTATTCAATGGAAAGTATCTTTACTTTCTTAGGGAACCTAATGAACAATTTGAATGTTTTCTATTTCTTATCTTCCTATTCTTGTTTATTTAATATCTTTATTTGTGAGATCCTTGTGTTTTGTGCATTTTCTGTGGTAGAAAAAACAAAAAGCAATCTCATATCTGATTTTGTTTTGTTTGATCATTTTTCAGTTGTGTCTGACTGTGATTGCATTTGGAGTTTTCTTGGCAAAGATACTAAAGAGGTTGGTCATTTCCTTTTCTACTTCATTTTACAGAAACGGAGGGAAGCAGAATTAAGTAACTTGCCCAGGGTCACTCAGCTAATAAGTCCCAGACTAGATTTAAATTTAGGTCTTCCAGACTCCGGGTCCAGTACTCTATCCCCTGCAGACCTTTGCCAATAAAATCCCAAATCATATCATGAAGAGTTGGACACAACCAAAATGACTTAACAATAAGAATAATAAGTTCTTTTTCTTTTCCTAATATATTAACTAGCTATTATGTTCAAGGAATTGTCCTGGGTGCTAAGGATTTAAAAAAAAAGGAAAATGAGGTATTTCTTGTTCTCAAGATATAATGGGGTGTGGAGGATAAAACACATACAAAAATAAGTTTGATGCAGAAGAGAATATGATAAAGAGAAAGGAGGGAACAGTAAGAGAAATATGAGGAAGGAAAAAAACTGGGTGGGATACAAAAACATCATGAGAATCTGGTTAGCCTTCCACTAGGTGTAAAGATGGCAACTCCAACTGACTACCCAGACCATGACACAGAAGTGACTTTTGAAGAAGATCCCACAGAAGTGACTCTTGAAGAAGACCCTAGTTCTCTCAACATGACGCCAGAAAGTAAGTAGTCCTTCATGTTTATTTAAATGTAAGAGAATTCTATGAGATCCATCCATATCTATTCCATCAGAAGAACTGTCATAGATCTCCAATTACAACTTAATAGGGTTGTTGTGGGAGTAAAAAAAAGCTTTATATACAATAAATTACCATCATATATAAGCTAATAATGATCATCACCATCAAAAAAAACAAGCATTAATTACAATTCATTACAAAATGTCTAGGTTCTAGGCACTATGCTAAGTATTCGAAATACAAAAATAAAAATAAAGACCATTTATTACAAAACTTCTAGATTTTGTCCAGTCCCTGCCTTCTCAGAGTTAACATTCTGAAGAAGAATAAGCTTACTAATCTTGTTGGAGGAATCTATAAATATTAAATGTATCCCTTAAAATGCACTTTTCTCCCTATTTATGGTTTTCTTAACAGTTAAAAGAAATGAAGCAACTTTTTCCCAGTTTCTTTTGGAAAAAGATAATTGGTCATTAAGGACACTAGAAAACCTGCCATCAAAGGGAAGTTTACTAGTACATATTTTACTTTCATTTATATGTATATGTTGAACTTGTGCATTTATTTTAAATAGATAAACCAATATACAGAAAGATCAAAAAGCCCCTTTGTGTCATCTTACGGAATATGAATGATCAAGTTCTCCTGATAAAAAATAATAGAGCTGCATTTGAGGAGATGACTGACTCTGAAATTTGCGGTATGTTTTCTGTTTAAACCACCACACCATAGCAGAAATACGAGAATCCCAGAGCTTGAGAAGACTTTCAAGGTCATTTAGTCTAAATTCTCACCTTACAGATAAAAAAAAAAAAAAAACTCTTTCTTAGAATAAATGCAGGACAAGTGATTGTCCAAGATCAAATAGTTCATGAGGGAACTGGAATTAGAAAAACAGATGTCCTGCCCTCTGAATTCATGCTCTCTTCATTGCCTTGAAGAGACAGCATGGGGCAATGTGGAAAGCATGGGATTTGGAGTCAGAGACTCAGAGTGTCACTTACTGCTCCTGTGACCTTGGTCTTAGTTTCCTCATTTGTAAAATGAGGAGGTTGGATGGCCTCTAAGATCCTTTCCAGCTCTGTGAGTTGCCTTAATTTTTCCCCTGTATATCTGTGTATATATCTATATCTATATATATGTATACTCTGATAACTATATTTCAATATAATTAATTTCCTTTGTAATTCTAAGCATTTTTTAATTTATTTAAAACATTATTCTAAGAAAGGGTTCAGAAGCTTCACCAGACAGAAGTCCATGATTCAAAAGGTTAAGAACCACTTCTTTCCCAAACCATAAAAAGTGACATAAGTAGATAGGATCCAACACTATTTATAACAAACTGCAAAAAAGAAAAAAAAAAAGTTTAACATGTGTTGTTATATTTTTGCTGTCTTGGGGAGGGAAAAAGTAAAGGAGGAAAGGAGAAAATTTGGAACACAAAGTCTTAACAAAAATTAAAATACTATAAGGAAAACACCTTTTAAGTAAAAAAAAACTGTAAAGGATAATTATCATTTTTCCCCTTTATTTATTATTGGGGACTTTATTTAGGAATCTGGAGTTTATATATCCAGATCATTATGCAGGATATGTATTGTGGCCTAATTCTATTGGGTGTTCAAGAAAAAAGACTTTGAAGAACATACTCAAAACTCCTCACAGTATTGAAGAAACAGGCTGGAGCCTAGATCTGGGAGAGTGAGCCAGAGCACACATTACATATAGATTGTGTGTGTGTGTGTGTGTGTGTGTGTGTGTGTGTGTGTGTGTGTCTCCTTTTATTACAAAGGGAACATCTAGAGGCCAGGGACCATGTTTTTGTCATTCTTATGTCCCTACTGCTTAGCACAGTGCCTGGAACATAATAAGTCCTTCATAACTACTATCTATCATATACATACATACATGTGTGCATGTGCATGTATATACCACACACATATACATATACATATATATATACACAGATACCCACACATATATATATTCATGTACACATGCACACACATATGCTATAATATAAGCTCAATGAAAGCAGGAACCTTCATTTTTTAATCTCTAAATCTTTCATTTTTAAATCATTGATTATTCTTTAATCTGTGCCTAGAATATAAAAGCTTGCTGATTAATTGGATAGCATGCATTTTACATCTTTATCAAAGTCATGAATTAATATATTTAACTTGTCCCTTTAATTTGAAACTGACCACATTAATCAATACTTTTTGATTTTTACTTACCATGATTTTAGCTGATTGCAAAACCAACTGGTCATAATTCTTCCTATCCATCTTATCCATAATGATATAATAAGAGACTTGTCAAATAAAATAGGAAGTCAAGATATTCTATACTAGAGGATTCTTCTTTGTATACTGATTTAAGAAACGACAAGGGAAGTGAAGGAAAACATGAATTTGTTAAGCACCAGGCACTATGCAAAGCACTTTACAAATATGAACTCATCTGCCCCTCACATCATCTCTGTGTTATTACCCCCATTTTACAATTGAGGAACTGTATTGGATTCCAATGAGCAGACTGATTTTGAGTGACTTGTCCAGAATCACATAGCTAGGAAAGGCTGGATATGAACTTAGGTTTTTCTGACTCTAAGATTGAGGTTCTACCCATTGCACTACCTAGCTAACAAAAAAAAAAAAATTAAGTGGATTCAGTTTGGCATGACTTTTAAATGAATGTAAATTATTTTCTGTATATCACTGCTCTCTTTTAAGAGTTTAAAACCTTTTATTTAGTAATGTATTTTAAAATTTTGCTGCTTTCCATCTTATAAGACAGGATCTCTGGCTTCAAGAAGCTCACTTTGCAATTCAAGAAGATAGACTCACTCTCCCAGATCGAGGTTCTAGCCCAGTTCTACAACACTGTAGTTTTGAGTAACTTTCTTTTCTAGAGCCTTCTTTTTGAATAGCTAATGTCTTGCTGGATATGAAGCCAAGAAGACTTCAATTCGAATCTGGTTCACATCATGGCATTTTCATTCTTTTTGTTGTTGTTTGCTTGCAATTTATTTTGCTTCTCTTTTTTTTTTACTTGTTTGTTTTGATTTATCTTATGCAGCACAATAATTGTATAAATATGTATACATATATTAGATTTAACATATATTTCTACCATGTTTAACATATATGGACTACTTGCCATCTAGGAGAGGGTGTGAGGGAAGGGGAAGGATATTGAAACACAAGGTTTTGCAAGGGTTAATGTGGAAGAATTGTCCATGCATATGTTTTGAAAAATAAAAAGCTTTAACAAATAAATAAATAAAATGAGGTAGTTAGACTTTATAAAAGAAAAGACTTCAGTTCCAATCCAGCCTCAGACACTATTGTGTGACCCTGAACATGTAAAAGTCTGCCACATTAAAATCAATTATTTCAAATAGAACTCTAATTTTGTGAATGTTTATCCTCAGTCAATGCATACCAGACTCATTTTACGATGCAGCGTTATAAGGACCCTGCCAAAGGATGTTTGTTAGTAACCCTCTCTGTGAGGACTGAAGAAAAAACTTATACTATGTCCTGCAAAGACAAAATTCTTTCTTTTAAGGTAAGCCCGCTCTTTCATTTGTTCTTAATTTCATTTTGAGGAAAATCTTAGCATTTCCTATTCTCCTCTAGAAAAGGAGGAGCAAGATGCAAAGTCAAAGAGCAATATTAGCACCCATTTTAGCACCACATACATCTGGACAAATGGCCATCACATTCATCACAGGATACATGTACTCAAAGTTGCTGTACTATTTTAGGGAGATAATATTATGCAGTAGTAGTTTCAGGAATTAATCTTGCTTCTTACTATTAATTTTTATTTGGGGACTCATTTACACATTAGCCTAAGTTAGGGATAATTAGCAAACTAAATGGCCACAGAAGAATAACATGAACACCAAGAGAACCACCATATGAAGCTTTTGGAGGGTCTCCTCTTTTAGATTAGCAGCAACAGCAGCACCAGATCCAGGTGCTGAAAAGCTGTGGGCAAATCCTATTATGTGGTTCTCCTTCCTCTCCCTCTCAAGCTTTTGATCCAGGTGAAATTACGATGAGATGAATATCAAGGTCGAGCTTGAATAATAACAGCTGATATAATATCTATATAGGTCTGGGAGTTAAAAGGCATTTCCTGTTAGTTATCTTATTTGGTTTTCCCATGGGTATAAAAAAAAACAGATACAGACTTTTAGAACTAAAAAAGGAACTTTAAAAATGGCCTTGAACAATTTCCCCATTTTACAAATGACATAATAATAATAAAAGCTGATTTTTATAATAGCACTATAAGGTTTCATAAGGGCTTAAAATACATTATTTCATTTGAACGTCACAACAAAGCTGTGAGGCTAGAAGGAAAAAAGTGTTTATTAAATGCCTAGTGTGGACCAGGGACTATAGTAAGCACTTTACAGATATCTCATTTGCTCCTCACTACAATCCTGGGAAGTAATTGCTATTATTACCCCCATTTTACAGTGAAGGAAACTAAGGTAAAAGTTAAATAACTTGTCTAGAATAAGAGTTATTAAATGTCTGGATTGGATCCAAACACATCTTCCTGACTCTTCTGGAACTCTATCCACTGTACCATTTTGCTGCCTAGGAGGAATTATCTCCCTTTTACAAAAGAGGCTCAGACAGACAGTTTTGAAATATCACAGACAAGACTTGGACCCATATTCATCATTCTGCATCACACTGCTGCTCCATGATTTAAGAACTCAAAAGTAACAGTTTAGAGACTTGTCTAAGGTCCCACCAGTCTCCTGACTGGTCCAGTCACTTGTATTGCTATGCCACTCAAAAAGTACAGCTAAAGGGAGATTTCTTGGAAGAATGCAGGGATAAATATTGCCTCTGTTATACTGGGGGGGAGGGTATGGATTGATTGTATGTATTTCTGGGTTCTTGTACTTGATTTCAAAATGCCACACAAAAATCAGTTTCTTTATCTTATAAAAACCTTTGCACATAGATGACAGAGCAACTATCCTCTTCCCTTCAGTTTTATCACACAATATCAAGTCATCATCCAAAAATAAGTTCCTTGTAGACCAGCTGTCCCATTCTTTTGATCCTATTTAGTTTCTAAGACACTATTCTCTCACAAGAAGAAGAAAGGAACTATTGTATAGGTGGTCCAGGAAAATATTTCTTCCTCTAGCCCTTTTATTTTACGCATTAAAAAGACAACATATTCTGAAAAGGGATCCATAGACTTTAGCAATAGACTGCCTTGGCACTATAAAGGGTAACAATCCCTGGTCTAGAATATAAGGGAAAGTCTGTGAAGATAAAAGCACACTCATAAAAGATCAAGACAACCCCAGCCTAACTTCCTCATCTTATTGATGAAGAACCAAAGACTGAATTAGAAAATTGGCCAACATTATAATAAAAGTCAGAACCAAAGGATTAGGGCCAAGATTTATATTCTACCACATGGGGCAAGAAGCCCTTTGGTTATGGGTTGATTATTGTCTCCAAGCACTGGGACATAGGAGGTTGCCACAGAATTTCCCAGTGATTTGTATAACCTAAGATAACTAGGTCTCTTGTTGTTTGTTCTTCATTCTCGAAGAGGCCATGACATCAGGGAGGTGATGCTGTGACATGCAAGTGAAGGGAGTTAAGTGAGGGAAGACCGTGCAAGGTCACCTGCCTCACTTTGTCCTCCAGAACCACCTGGGTCCAGATATGGGTCAGGATGACAGGATGCAGTGGGAGACTTGGCCTTTAAGCTAAGGTGTTCAACAAATCTCAGTTTGACTGAGGCAATCTCCCATTCAGGGAGCAGCAAGATCATGAAGATTGTACCTGGGCTGGAGGCTGGGGAGCATTGAGGAGCTATCTGGATGTTCCTCTGAGCCCTGCCAATAAAGGATCCTTGTATGAAGGGACTATTGTCTGCCTAGGACCAGATAAGTGTCATCCAGGTGGGAGAGGGAAGGTTGAACAGTCCTAGAAACACAATCAGGAACAAGAATGCCCAGGAGAGTCTGCAAGCAGATGGAATCATGCAAAACTATAATAGTACCTACATATGTGAAGGATTTTTTTCCCCTAGAGAAAACCCGGGGGATTCTAACCTCTTTAGTACCATGGACCCCTTTGACAGTCTAATGAATCCTATGGATTCTTTCTCAGAATAATGGATTTAAATGCATAAACCAAAATACATAGGATTGCAAAAGAAACCAATTATATTAACATAAAGATGCAATTTTTTTCAGGTAGACAGACTCTTGAAACCTATTCACAGACTCTTAAATAGTAAATGACTGTTGTTCTAGAGTTACTTTTTGGCCCATTGTGATGACTATGTAAGAAACTAAGTCCTTCTATGGACTCACTTAACATCATCTTGGATGTTTTCTCTTTCTCTAGGAAGAAGCTGCTCCAGATAACATTGTTGATGAAACAGATTTCTTATTCTGTATAGAGGCTATCATTGGCTATAAGAACAGAAAGTATTTTAGGTCTTTATTATACCCACAACACTATCTAGCATGTGAATACAAAACTATTAAGGATTTCCTAATTTTGAAGTATTTTGAAATAGATGAAAGCAATGAAAGACCTACACCGTTCAGAATCCATTACTGTGAGAAATTTTGTCCACAGAATAAAAGAGATTTAAGAGATTAAAGACAAGCTGGGGGTCCTTAACCAATAAATGTCAATTAAAAATGTCTTTAAGCCATGTTCCAATTGATAAATGATCAAAAGATATGAGCTGTGCCCAAAAGACTATAAATCCATGTTTATCCTTTGACCTAACAACACCACTACTAGGCATGAATACCAAAAGAGATTTTTTAAAAGGAAAAATGACCTATAACTACAAAAAAATATTCATAGCAGCTCTCTTTTAAGGGAAAAAAATTGAAAATTGAGCAGATGCCCATCAATTGGGGCATGGCTTAAGAAAGTGCGGTATATGTTTATGATGGAATATTGTTGTTCTATGGATGTACTGTATACAAAGTAATAGCAATGTTCTGAGATTGTAAGTAATAGTTATAATAAGTATATCAGTTATATAATAAGTAATCAGTTATAAGTAAATGACTTTGCTATTCTCAGCAATACAATGATCCAGGACTACTCTACAAGATTATGATGAAAAATTCCATCCATACCTGAGAAGGAACTGATTGTGTCTGAATAGAGATTGAAGCATTCCCTTTTTTCCCCCACTTCTATCTCTCTCTATTTATCTTGAGGGTTTTTAATTTTCATTAGGGTGAGTGATGCTTTCTTTTACAACATGACTTTTATGGAAATGTTTCACATAACTTTCCATGTTGTTTCTTAATTATGTGTGAGGATAAGAGAGAGAGCCTAGAACTCAAAAATTTAAAAAACAAATGTAAAAAATTGTTTTAAATGTAACTGTGAGAAAATATTAAGTAAATAAATCTAATTAAACAGTCTTTAATCAAAAAGAAATTATATATTTTACATAATTGCACATGTATAACATATCTGATTGTTTAGCATCTCAGGAATGGGGGAAGAGAATGATGGAGGACTAGAATTTAAAACTTAACACTTTAAATAAAAATGTTTAAAAATTAGAAGTTAAAAGAAATTGCATAAATCAATACTTCTGGGAAAATAGGGTAATAATATAGAGGAAAATATATTTAGACTTTTATGTGTGGCACTAAGTACTAGTACTAGAAATGACTAATTTAATTTCAATTATATGTAAATAGGAACAGTAAGACTAAGGAACTTATACATGCTCACAGAGCTAATAAATATCAGAATGAGAACACAATTCTGATTACATTCCAGTATTGTTTCTACAGCAGAATCCTGTATCACCCAAAATTGGCATTGCCTATTTTCTGTCTAGAAGCTAAAATGCAAAGTTGCCTAAAATTCAAAGAAACTGAAGGGACCGAAAGAGACTCCCAAACACAAAGAAAGTGAGCCCCACCTCTCTCCCTCTCATCAACCTTTCTTGCTTCACCTAGGCATAGGGCATTCATTTTCACAATAAGAAGAAAGTCCTATAACCAGGTTGCTTTGGGACTCAGGTTATATTCATAATTGTTACTGTGATAGAAAAGTAATACAGTCGCCAAGTCAGAAGGAAAGAAATGATAAGTTACAGAGAAAGGGATCCCAAAGATAGTGCGACACATGTGCAAAAGTGTTTGTGGCAGCCCTATATGTAGTGGCAAGAAACTGGAAACTAAGCAGATGCCCATCAGAGGGAAAATGGCTGAATAAATTGTGATGTATGACTGTTATGGAATATTATTATTCTGTAAGAAATGACCAGCAGAATGATTTTAGAAAGACCTGGAGAGACTTACATGAACTGATGCTAAATGAAGTGAGCAGAACCAGGAGATCATTGTACATGGCAACAAGAAGACTATATATACCATGATCAATTCTGATGTGCATGGCTCTTTCCAACAATGAGATGATTCAGACCTGTTCCAGTTGTTCAATTATGAAGAGAGCCATCTATACCGAGAGAGAGGACCATGGGAACTGAGTGTGGTTCACAACATAACATTTTCACTCTTTTTGTTGTGGTTTCCTTGAATTTTTTTTTCTTTTTCGGTTGTTTTTTTTCCTTTTTGATCCAATTTTTCTTGTGCCACAAGATAACTGTATAAATATGTATGCATATATTTGATTTAACATATGTTTTAATACATTTAACATGTATTGAATTACCTGCCATCTAAGGGAGGGGATGGAGGACAGGAAAGGAAAATTTGGAATACAAGATTTTATAAGGGTCAATGTTGAAATATAAATAAAAAACTTTAATTAAAAAAAATAAAAATAAAATAATAAAATTTTTAAAAAACAAAGATAATGTAACAGCATATGTTTGTAATATTCTTCTCTAAAATATAATGTTCTCTTGGAGCAGGTTTACTGGGGGGGCTTCTGGGAGCAGCTTTAGTTTCAATTCAGAGTAATCACCTCAAATGCAGCCAGGAGTTAAAGTCCAAATCCTTTATTGTCTCCTTCAAAATCTTATCTCCTTCACTTGGGGCCTGGTTAGTTTTTGGGAGGCCTTCCAGACCTTGCCTCTAGTCCTTTGCCTCTGCCAGCTTCTGTCTCTAGTTCCCTCCGAATGTCTCTGAATCCAAAAGTTTGTACTTCAGCCTCCAGCCAGCACAAAGGTGGAAAATGGAATGAATCTGTCTCCACCTCCAAGAGTGGGTTTGTCCTTTAGTGGGTTTGTCCTTGTCTTGGCCCTGAGACTTCCTCCTTATATATGCTCTCTTAAAGGTGTGAATCTTGTGGAATTATAGTAAGTACTAAGTACATAATCATTGTTTCTATCAATTCCACTGACTTAGCACCTTGTAAGAATCCTAACATCTCCCGCTTTCTTTTAATTTAGAACATAGGTGGTCATGACATCCCTGACTTCTCAAGCAGGTGAGAACCCCAAAAAGAAGGTGATCATGCCTTCCCTGACTGCTCAAAAAAGGAGTGAAAACATCATAAAAAAGGAGATGATCACTCCCTCCCTGACATCTCAGGAAGGGAGATGAAAACACCAGAGGAAATGGGAAATCAAATCAGATTAGCAGATTCCTGAAGGGACTCACTTGAAACAAGTATACATAAATCCATCAATATGAGAGGTATTACACATAATTTCATAAATTACATAAGCACATAGTAACATAACACAGGTTAGAAGTGATGTAACAAATAACACGAATCAACATGAGGAATTTATACATGCCCATAAGTCCTAGAAATAGTCCAAAAGGAATCTATTGTCCATTAGTTCATGTGCCAGGAATCCAATAATTCCTGCAAGCTTTGAAGTCCTGCAATAATTTCATCAACAATTCTTCATCTCAAAGAATCCAATGATTCCTGCTGGTTTTCAAGTCCTTTAACAGTCTCATTATCAGCCATGCTCTTTCAGTGTCAGATGTTTCTTAGATCTTCTTTGTTTTGAGGTTTTTCTCCTTTTCTGTCTTTCTCCAGGTGCTCATTGCCACCCATCTGTTTCCTTCTCCATCTGTAGAAATACAAACCCTTTCTCCCAAGCAGTTAACCTATCTAGTTCCTTCTATTTACCACTTTCTGGAGCTCTCCTCATCATCTGGCAATTACATTGGAGCTGTTTGTCCTGGACACTGCCCTGTTGGTTTAAAAAAATCTGTATTCTCCTCAATTATAATCCCTTTCTGCTATTTGATTGCTTTTTTCCTGATTGATGATATCAGAGTCCTGAACTTCTCTGGGTGTAACGTTCACTACTATCATGCCTCACCTATCTTTTTTTTTCTTCTTTTTCTGAGGCTGAGGTTAAGTGACTTGCTCAGGGTCACACAGCTAGGAAGTGTGAAGTGTCTGAGACCAGATTTGAACTCAGGTTCTCCTGAATTCAAGGCTGATGCTCTATCCACTGCGCCACCTAGCTGCCCCATGCCCCACCTAACTTTTGATTGATATCTTGGAGCTGGGCCTCACCTCTTATTTCCCTGGGTCAATCTACATTCTGTGGCCAGCGGAAGCCCTCGTGGCATTTCGGACATGGGGTTTTAGGTCTTCCCTCAGCCTGTCTTCTCACTCTATCTCTACATCTACATTGGGCTCTCAGATGTCCAACTTCAACAAGTTTCTCTAGAAGTCCTTTGCCAAGAAAGACTTTCCATGTTCATCATCGCCTGAGTATAATAAGCATTTGTGCCTACTGTAGCACAGAATCTTATGATCTCCTCTAAAGAAGCATCTTTGTATAGTCCTAGTATAATTCTCTTGCAAACCTTATTGGAATTTTTCCATAGTCAGTTGTCTGATCACCATTTCTGCAGCTGTATTCTCTCCAATGGTTCTTATGACAGCAGTTTGCAGATGTCCCACAAAATCCACAAAAGGTTCATTAGGACCTTCCTCTATTTTTGTGAAGGCTTCCCCTTGATCTTTTTGTCCGGGGAGGGAACCCCAAGCTTTTGTTGCACCAGTAGCAATTTGTTCATAAACTGTTGTGGGTTATTAATCTGTTCTGAATTCTTTCCATACTGACCTTCACCTGCTAGTTGGTCAAAAGTCACTTGTGTGTTAACTCCTGTTTGCCTATTGCGTCTGGCTTGAATCCTACATAATCCATGATACTCTGAAAACCATACAAGTTTTGTCCAGGTTCTAAACATGTCCTTGCTATGGATTTCCAATCACCAGGGGTTAAGATTTCATAAGCCAAATGATGGCTTAACATAAGATGATGGACCCCCATAAAGAGTGCAACCTTTTTTCAAATCCTTAATTTTTTCCAGATCAAAAGGAGTGTATCTTCTCCTTTTTTGACCTGAAGAGTCAAGTTCTTCAATCACAGGGTATGCATTTATTTTAAAATCAGATACATCCTGTCTTCATTTTTTGCCTTAACCGGTAACTTTTGTAATTTTGTCATAGGCTGCTTCATAGGTGACACTGACAGTGTCACTGCTTCTTCCCCTCCTCCTTCTCCCTCCACTCATGAAGGGTTAATTGAGGGAGGTAGGTCGAGGAATGGGAAATGCTTCTGCTGTGAAGTGCCACACTCAGAATTGTACTTAACTCCATTCTTATCTGATTCTTCATCCTTTTCACCTAGTTTATTTGGCACCTCCCCCTCCTGCTCTTTCTTCTTTTTCCTTATTCTATAACTTATATAATTTCCTAAAGCCAGATGTATTAAATTATATGTATTAAGTGTATCCTTGGAAATTGAGTCAGGTCCATTTTTATTGTAGAACTGACATAGTTGCTCCCCTACTAATTTCCACCCCTCTAGATTAAATTCTTTTTCCATAGAGAACCAAGGAGATGTGTACTGTACAATTTCTAAAAATTCAGTGATCTGCTCCCAAATTACAATCAAACCTTGGCTTTTCATAAGTCTGACAATGTTCTCTACATTTTCCTTGAAGAGAAACAGAAGGCTGTTTTCTGAACATCTGTCCTATTTCAGCTGAAATTCTACTTTAGCTCTTTAACAAAGTTTCCTTGTCTATTTCTGTACTCACCCTAATTTCTGTGTCAAGGAGACTTTTCCACTGAAATCAGGATCACGTCTGTCCCACATTTGGGCACCAAAATGTGATGTTCTGTTCTCTAAAGTGTAATGTTCTCTGGCAGGTTTCTTGGCGGGGGGGGCTTCTGGGAGCAGCTTTAGTTTCAATTCAGAGTAATCACCTCTAATGCACCAGGAGTTAAAGTCCAAATCCTTTATTGTCTCCTTCAAAATCTTATCTCCCTCACTTGAGGCCTGGTTAGTTTTCTGGAGGACTTCTGGATCTTACCTCTAGTCCTTTGCTTCTGCCAGCTTCTGAAGTGTCTAGTTCTCTCTGAATGTCTCTGAATCCAAAGGTTTGTACTTCAGCCTCCAGCAAGCACAAAGGTGGAAAATGGAATGAATCTGTCTCTACCTCCAAGAATGGGCTTGTCCTTTAGTGGGTTTGTCCTTGTCCTGGCCCTGAAACCTCCTCTTGTGGAATTATAGTAAGTATTAAGTACATAATCATTGTCTCTATCAATTCCAGTGACTTAGCACCTTGTAAGGATCCAAACAAAATTAGGTAATGGGATTTAAACAATCCAGATAGTTCCTATTAGAGCTTTCTCTGTGAAAAAGCAGAATTGCAAGTAATTTTTACTTACCTTAATGATTAATTTTTTTTTTAAGTTGGAGGAAAAAATTCTGGAGCAGATTATGACCATTAATAAGGAACCAGTTGCCAAAATATAAACAAATGGCAGAAACCTTAAAAGGGAAGAATTAGTACACTTTAGATGTACTGACGGATGACAGATGACAGATAAGCTCAGGAAAGTCAAGCATTGTCTTCCAAAGGCATCCCTCAACAAAACTAGAGTGTTAAGAAATCAGATTAAAATGTAATTGGAGAATGTTTAACAAAATAAATAAAAATACACTAAACATAATGTTAATTTGTTTTTTCTCATACAATATGCCAAAGGTAAGGATTTGTTTCTCTTTGAGTTTGGCACTATTAATAGTCTACCAAACACTTCTGATTTTTTTCCTTTTCATATTTCACACTCAACTCTGCCCACTGAAAGGGGGAAAAAAACAGAGGAAAAAAGCTTCATAACAAATAGGGATTGTCAAGCAAAGCAAATTTCCTTACTATGTCCAAAAATGTATATCTCATAATGCATTTTGAGTCTATCACCTTTCTGTCAAGATGTGGGCAGTCAAGAGCTTCATCTTATGTCCTGTAGCATTTCGATTTGTCATTGAATTGATCAGAGCTCTTAAGTCTTTCAAAGTTATTTTTCCTTTACAATGTTGTCACTCTACAAATTATCTCAGAACAAAAGACAAAGTCCCAAACCTTACCTACATCTCTAATATAGTAAGCTGAAGAAAGATATGATACAAACTGAGAGGCTCCTCTCACTTTCTTCCTAGAATCTTTCTCTTGCTTCAGTAACCTGAAGAGGTTAGCAATATCTCCATCAAAGCTGGAAGACTGAAGAACTCAGGATCTCTCTTCTATCTTGCTCTCACCAATTCCACTCTGCTCCTCCTGCAGACACGGTCATTGATTTCCACCAGTGAAAAGAGCGTGAAAAGAGCATTTCATAGCAATGGCTTTGGAGCTAGAATTACATTCTATTATATTCAGACCTTCATTCTAGTCCATTGAAGAACATATTAAATCCTGTCAATTGATGCATTGGAAATCCCAGCTTTATGTCACCTGTAAATTTAATAAGTATGCCTTATGTGACTTAATAAAGAACACTGAAAAAAAAAAGGTTGCACAGGAGTAAATCTCTCTCTAGGCTGATGTCAATCCATTTATCAAGTAGTCATTCAACCACTTCTGAATCTACCCAATTAAAAAATAATTCAGCCTACGTGTCTCCATCTGATTCCAACCACATAAATATTTTGAGTATTTTTATCCAATAGCTAGCTAAAATCTAAGTATGCTATGTTTATAGTTATTTCTCTGATCTAGCAGTCTTATAATGTCCAAAAAAAAAAAAAGAACTGAGATCAGTCTTATCATAACTGACAGTTCTTGATGCTCATATATAGTCTCCTAGGAATCAATGCTTTCCTTTTAAGTGCCCACAAATCATCTTTTTAAAAGTTTGTCCTATAGACTGGACTTTGCTTAGCAAATTACCTTGGTAATTCCAATAAACTTTGAATGGAAAATGCCATCTATGTATATATATATATATATATATATATATATATATATATATATATATATATATATATATATATATATATAAAGAGAGAGAGAGAGAGAAAGAAAGAGAGAGAGAGAGAGAGAGAGAGAAAGAAAGAGAGAGAGAGAGAGAGAGAGAGAGAGAGAGAGAGAGAGAGAGAGAGAGAGAGAGAGAGAGAGAGAACTATGGAAACTGAAAGCAGATTTACATCTTTTTTTCCTTGTTTTTTTTTTCTCATGAGCTTTCCCTTTTGTTCTGATTCTTCTCTCCCAATATGACTTATATGGAAATATGTAAAAAAAAATGAATGTGCATGTATAATATAAATAACTGGAGAAAATAAAGAAAAAATCTATCCTAGAATTTTGCCAGAGATTGATGGCAACTTCATTAACCTAGATTTTTATGAATCTCCAATACAAATACAAAATTGGAAGAAGTAAATTGATGATGAAACAATGTCTCTGTTGAAAGTTTAGGAAACTGCATATTTTCAGTTCTAAAATACTTCTCAGTTTCCTTGTGATTACTTAGAACACTGACAACTCTGGAGTGAGTCATATCTATAAATTCATTCAGTAGTTTGCAAGGCATTGTGCATTGAGAATTAATTGTGAGTTCAAATCTTAATTTTTACTATTAGATGACTCTGGCCAAGTCATTTAAATTAACTGAATATGTTTCCCCATCTATAAATGAAGTGAATGATACTTGTCTAACTCTTCTCACAGGATTGTTCTGAGGCTCATGAGATCAAGTACTTGATAAAACTTAAAATGCTAAATAAATGCTAGTTGTCATCATCATCTTCATTATTCCTATCTCTGTTGTTCTTTACCCAAATGCTCTTTGCATGCTTCCCATGCCATGAGTGTTAGATTTCATCACATCCTAATATTCAATATTACCCTCACTTTCTCCTTTCCTATTTCCTTTTACAATAATCATTGTTAGACTTCTACTATAATTAATTCTAACAAGAATTTCTTATTCTTAGAGGCTCATATATATATATTGTGATTCAATTTTCCTAGAGGTATGATAAAAATATCATTCCTTTCTTCTACTATTTGATTTCACCAGGTACTAAGCTTTTTCTACTTATTGTTCATTTTGTTGTTAATTGACTTTTAGATAAGAATATCAATAAACAAAAATATTTGTTCAAACTCTAACACTGAAGGATTCTTTGGGCCTATTTCCTTACAAGTTTAGACACTGAATTTTGTAAATCAATTACATGTTGACAATCTTTCTTTAAAAATCAGTTTGAAATGGAATTCTTCAGGTATAATTACATGATTCTACATGTATAATTGCTATCATATTGCTTGCCTTCTCAATGGATAAAAGAGAAGCTGAAGAATTCCAAAAATTTGGATCTCAATTTTTTTTAAAAAGGAATGTTAAAAAATAATGTTTAAAATAGGTAAAAAAAAAAAATCAAGCATAGCAAGGAGGACAATCAGACCTTACAAAGAACAACACTTTATAAACTGTGCTAGAGCTCTTGATTAAAAATGTATTCAGTTATTTTTCAGTTGTGTCCAACTCTTCGTGACCCATTTGGGATTTTCTTGGCAGTCATCCTGAAATAGTTTACTGAAAACCATGTGATTTGAATAGTTCCTTTCAAATAAAATTATCATCTGACTATTCCTTCAAAAAGAAATGCCAAGTTGAGTAACTAGTGGGTGAGTGGGGGAATTTGTTGGGGTGGGGGAGAAAGAAATATGAAATAAATTGAAAACAACAATCTTTTCCTGGAATTCCTGGAGACTTATGTATCCACAGAATGACCCAGGAACAACATGATGCATCTGTGAGTAAAAAGTATGGTAGAAATGAAGTGTTACCGTGTTTCCCCGATAATAAGACACTGTCTTATTATTTTTTTGGGACTAAAAAACACCAGAGGGCTTATTTTCAGGGGAGGGCTTATTTTATCCTCCATCATGCCCCTTTTATCCTCCATCATGCCCATTTTAGCCTCCATCATGCCCCTTTTATCCTCCATCATGCCCATTTTAGCCTCCATCATGCCCCTTTTAGCCTCCATCATGCCCCCTGAGTGCTTATTTTATTCTCCATCGCTTACTGAACTTACCGAGTTTTTAGATGGTCCTGTCTCAGCTCTACTCCGCGGCGCTGCTCTCAGTAGCGCCAGCAAGCAAATCACCAGGGAAGAAGAGGATGACGCGCTCACTGCTGCAGCTCTGATTGGATGCAGCTCGGAGCGCGACGTGCGTTTCACCCGGGAGGGGAGGGCGGCGCTGCTTACTGAAGGTACCGCTACGCAGCATATAGCGCAGGGGATCACCATGATGACCGTTTTCATAGTAAGTTCGATAGGGCTTATTTTCGGGGGAGGGCTTATTTTAGCAGAATATTAAAGAGTATGTGGGTGTCTTATTTTCAGGATAGGTCTTATTATCGGGGAAACACGGTATATATGTCTGAGGAGACACTAAGGAGTGCTTCAAAATATGGATTTTCAGCCCTCCAACATGAGTTTTCATCTGTGGACCCTGGATCTCTTTTCTCCAGACAAAGATAAATAAAGTTTTTCCCTGTTCTGACTTGTAAGTTACAACGTAGCCTGAAAAAACAGATAAGGAAAATGGGCTAATTTCTAACTTCTAGGTACAGAAGGCACCAAAATTCAATTCAATTCAATCCAACAAACATTTACTAAACATCTATTATGCAGGAGAGGGCAGCTAGGCATCTCAGGGTATAGAATGCTGGACCAGAAATCTGCCCTCAGTAGCTGTGTGACCCTGGACAAGTCACTTAACCCTGTTTGCCTCAGTTTCCTCATCTGTTAAATGAACTGGAGAAAGAAATGGCAAGCCACTCCAAATCTTTGCCAAGAAAACCCCAAGTGGGGTCACGATGAGTCAGATACGACCGAACAACAAATTACTCAGGGAGGAAGGACAGGAGAGCTGGCCAGTCCCTTTTTAATTGGCTTGCTCAGAGTCACACAACCACTTAACACTTAGGCTATTCTTTAAGACTCTAGATTGCACCTTAGGCAATACAAATTATAAATAGGCATTGGTAGAGAATTTACTCTTCTGGGATTTTCCATCCCAATGAAAAATGGCAACTAGAAACTTATAAAGACAATAAAAACAGTGGCATCCTATATTATATTCACAGAAATTATTTTTTTTAAGGATCATGATGTGGAAGGTGTTAGGAATCACCAAGTGAAAGGGGAATTGCTAGTGTGGCCAAGTATGGGAAACTTTTTGCTACCTATCCCCGATGTGAGCCCAGGAATAGGAGACACAAGTGGCTGGGCTTACCAAGACCCAAGAGCACATCTGAACCCCTGCCTCCTACTGCCTTGGCTTGCTTCTAATTGCACAATCTGGAATTTAAAAAGTGAAATCATCATTGTACAAAGGTCTCATTGATCTATCAGAATTAGCCCCTATTTCTCACTGATCTTTTTTTTTTTAAACAAGCATTTATTAAGCACCTACTATATGCCAGACATTGATAATGATAATAGCACAGTTATATGGTCTTTATTGTGTGCCAGACACTGCTAAGCACTTTATAAGTATTATCTGACCCTTGAAACAATCCTAAGAGATAAGAACTGTTATTATCTCCATTTTACAGATGAGGAAATTGTGTCAAACAAAGGTTAAGTGACTTTTCCAGAATCATAGTCAGTGTCTAAGTCCAAATTTAAATGAAGCTTTTCCTGATCCTAAGTCCAAGGTTCTATTCATTTTATGTATTTTATTCCTTCCCAAAATAAATGACCCAAAAGGAAAACACGCATTCACATTGTAGTCTAGAATACAATTACTGAATGAAATTGGAATTTTAAAAATACACTTTTCTGACTTTTGGTCCTTTCAAATTTCCTGAAAAATGTAAAATGTTCACTCCCCCCATTTCCAGTCTTCAACCATGCAAGTGGCCTTTCAATAAAGCTCACTCACATGTTCCACTTTCATGGTCAATAATGAAAAGGGAAGAAATAGTCTTAGCAACATCCATGGCTCCCCACAACATGGGAAGCAGTCATTGGAAAATTCTGGGTCTGAAGCCATCTTCCAGGATGGCTGTCTCTTGTGTACCTTAGGGCAATTTCTATTCAGCTCCCTAGACTCCCAGGTTATCAACCTTCTAAGTCCTCCTGAGTGCCATCTTTATTCCAACTCATCATATAAGATACCCTTAAACTGACCTCCACCCATCTCTGCGTTCCACAAGGCCAAAATTCCTCTCTGACCAAGGAGGTCACCCAGAATGACCCTTCTATCTTTCTCAGTCTTTTTGTACTACTCTCCTCAAGCTTATTTTTATTCACTATGCCCTTTAGTCTCTCCACCCCTTCCTCTTTTCCCAGACTACTAGCCCCATGATGGCCTCCCTCCTTTAGTTTTAATCCTATGGTTCAAAGTTTACTTTGAATCCCTTATCCTCCTTCCTTTCTGGGATGGCTCATGCAGGTCAGCCTTTAGCTAGCTTCTCCTTTTTATTTCTCACCAGAATAGTTTGCATTTGTGTCATAAATTCCTCACTCTTGAAAGTTTCCCATCTCTTTTGGCTGACTTTCCTACATGATTTTAGCCCACAGAATCCTCCATCTTTTCCTTGAACCCTTTGATATCCATTCTCCCAAAATCTGGGACATAACATGTTTAACCTATATTGGATTGCTTGCTGTCTAGGGGAAGAGGAGGGGGGAAGGAGAGAGAAAAATATGGAACACAAGGTTTTACAAGGGTGAAATTTTAGCCTATGCTCAACTTTTTCCAGCATTACAAATTCTAAGAGACAGCAGTTACTTCCCTCTGAAATTGCCATCATTTTCCACTTCAGCAATCATTTTTTCCTTGTTAGTGAAATCCAAAGTAGCAGTTCCCATTTTCACTTCCTCCATCTTTTAAAGAATAAACAGTCATTTTAACAAGTCAAGAATTTAACAAAGCTCTCTTTTTCTTAAATTGTTGGAAATGGCTAGAGAACCACCATTATCTTATCATGAGAAAATTAGGTTTATGATGCTTCCTAAATTCCTCATCCGTCTTATCCTCTTCTCCAAATGGTCTGTATTATGTCATCGTGATATGCTGCTTGTGTGTCTTATGGAATGATAGAATTTAGGAGTTGGGCAATCTTGTCCAATCTGTATACAAAAGGGGAATTCCCAACAACTGGTATTTTATACCCTTTATTGAATTTTGCCATGTTTCCCTCTTACCCACATCCTACATTTCCTCACTAAGTAAATCTTAGTAAGTAAAATTGTCCCTATTAAACTATAGATAAAAATCTATTCTATTCCAATTGAATGAGGTACACCCTCATCAGGGGTCCCATCCTACACCAAGTCTCATTCACACCTGTAGAGTCAAATATGTCTCCTTGCTGTAGGATGTCTAAGCACATTTAATTGCACATTCTTTGGAATTCTTCTCTCTACCCACATTTTATTGCTAGATCCCTTCTTGAGCGTGATCTCCTACAAATACTGATCTTTCTATTCTATGTCTGATACTTCTGTGACTATGTGACATGGTCTTGAGTCAGGAAGGATTGGTTTAAGTCTCATGTCTGACATACTGACTTTGGGAACCCATTAAGTGGGCATATCACTTAATCTGTCCATCAATGCTCCCAGCCACTATGATGTACCTCAGTTTCTTAAAATTTAAATGTAATTGTTACATTTTAAGTTCTAAACTGTCTCCTTTCCTCTTTCCCACTCCACATTAGTAGTTCACTATTTGATACAGATGGTGATAAACATATGTAAAAAGCCATACTATGGCTTTTTAAAAATTTATTTATCATTCTTTCTCTGGAGGTGGATTGCATCTTTCTGCATAGATGTTCTAAAGTTGATTTGAGTATAATAACAATGTAATTTTTCTCCAAGAAATATTGTTGTTACTGTATACAACATTCTCTTAGTTCTACTTATTTCATTCTTCATTGAAAATCCTTTCATGTTTTTCTAACACCAACCAGCTTATCATTTCTTTTAACACAGTAATATTATATCACAATGATATATCATAACCTGTTTAGTCATTCCCCAATTGATGAGCATTCTCTTCAATTTCCAGTTCCTTGCCTCCTACAAAGAAAGCTGTGATTAAATATTTTAGAACATACAGGTTTTTTTTTTCCTTTTTTTCCTGATCATTTTAGAAAGAGATCCAACACTATTCCTTAGAATAATCAGGAGCATATATATATATATATGACTGTCAGTAAGCATAATATAAACTGGAACCTTTCCCAGTAAGATCAGGAGTGAAACAAGGTTGCCCACTATCACCATTACTATTCAATATTGTATTAGAAATGTTAGCCTCGGCAATAAGAGTCGAGAAAGAGATTAAAGGAATAAGAGTAGGTAATGAGGAAATCAAACTGTCACTCTTTGCAGATGATATGATGGTATACTTAGAAAACCCCAGAGATTCTATTAAAAAGTTATTAGAAATAATTCACAACTTTAGCAAAGTTGCTGGATACAAAATAAATCCACATAAATCCTCAGCATTTTTATACATCACCAACAAAATGCAACAGCAAGAGATACAAAGAGAAATTCCATTCCAAAAAAATGTTGAGAGTATAAAATATTTGGGAATCCATCTACCAAAGAAAAGTCGGGAATTATATGAGCAAAATTACGTCACAAAATATAAAGTCAGATTTAAATAATTGGAAAGACATTCAGTGCTCTTGGATAGGCCGAGCAAATATAATAAAGATGACAATACTCCCCAAACTAATCTATTTATTTAGTGCTATACCAATCAGACTCCTAAGAAACTATTTTAATGACCTAGAAAAAATAACAACAAAATTCATATGGAAGAATAAAAGGTCGAGAATTTCAAGGGAACTAATGAAAAAAAAGATAGATGAAGGTGGTCTAGGTGTGCCTGATCTAAAGCTATATTATATAGCAGCAGTCACCAAAACCATTTGGTATTGGCTAAGAAATAGACCAATCAGTGGAACAGATTAGGTACAAAGGACAAAAAAGGGTACATCTATAGCAATCTAGTGTTTGACAAACCCAAAGATACCAACATTTGGGATAAAAATTCATTATTTGAAAAAAACTTTTAGGAAAACTGGAAATTAGTATGGCAGAAATTAGATATGGATCCACACTTAACACCATATACCAAGATCCGATCAAAATGGGTCCATGGTTTAGGCATAAATAATGAGATCATAAATAGATTAGAGGAACAGAGGATAGTCTACCTCTCAGACCTGTGGAAGAGGAAGGAATTTATGACCAGAGGAGAACTAGAGATCATTATTGATCACAAAATAGAAGATTTTGATTACATCAAACTAAAATGTTTCTGTACAAACAATACTAATGCAAACAAGATTAGAAGGGAAGTAACAAATTGGGAAAATATTTTTACAGTTAAAGGTTCTGATAAAGGTCTCATTTCCATAATATATAGAGAACTGACCCTAATTTATAAGAAATCAAACCATTCTCCCATTGATAAATGGTCAAGGGATATGAACAGACAATTCTCAGATGATGAAATTAAAACTATTTCCACTCATATGAAAGAGTGTTCCAAATCACTACTGATCAGAGAAATGCAAATTAAGACAACTGTGAGATACCACTACACACCTGTCAGATTGGCTAAGATGACAGGAACAATAATGATGAATGTTGGAGGGGATGTGGGAAAACTGGGACGCTAATACACTGTTGGTGGAGCTGTGAAAGAATCCGGCAGTTCTGGAGAGCAATTTGGAACTATGCCCAAAAAGTTATCAAAATGTGTATACCCTTTGATCCAGCATTGCTGCTATTGGGCTTATATCCCAAAGAAATACTAAAGAAAGGAAAGGGACCTGTATGTGCCAAAATGTTTGTGGCCGCTCTTTTCATAGTGGCTAGAAACTGGAAGATGAATGGATGTCCATCAATTGGAGAATGGTAGGGTAAATTATGGTATATGTAGAAAGAGATCCAATAGTATTATTGCTGGGTCAAAGAGTATATACAGTTTTATAACTGGGCATAATTCTAGTTGCTCTCCAAAAAAGTAATGTCCCAATTTTTTCACATCTCCTCCAACATTTGTCATTTTCACTTTCATTTTAAGCAATTTGTGATAGACATGAGATGCTATTTCAAAATTGCTTTAATTTGTATTTTTCTAATCAATAATGCTTTAGAACATTTTTATTTAGAACATTTTCATTTAGAACATTTTTATGTTTTATCAAAACATAGTTTTGATCCCTTCATCAAAAAATTTCTCGTATCCTTTAACCATTTGGCAACTGGGGAATGACTCATTTTTAAATTTGACAAAGTTTTCCATATATTTGAGATAAAAGACCTTTATCTGACAAACTGACTACAAAAATTATCCCCCCCGCCCCGTTTTCTATTTCCTGCCAACCTTGGCTATACTAGTTTTATTTGCACAAAGTCTTTTTCATTTAATATAACTAAAAGTATCCATTTTATATATCACAAATGCTATCTCATTTAATCATAAATTATTCTATTCATAAGTCTGATAGGTAAAATCTTCTAAGTTCTAATTTTCTTATCTCTCTTTTATCTATGGTACATATCCATTTTGACCTTATCTTGGTAAATGGTGTCAGATGTTGGTCTATGTCCAATTTCTGCCAGAGTGTTTTCCCAACATTTTTTACTAAATAGTGAATTCTTATCCCAAAAGCTTAAACTATTATGTTTGTCAAACAGAAGGTTACTAAAATTATTTTCTGTTGTGTTTTTTTCTGTTCTATTGATCCACCTTTTTATTTTTTTAGTACCAGATAGTTTTGAGAATTACTATCTTACAATATGTTGTAAATCTCTTTACATTTTTTCATTAATTTCTTTGGTATTCTTGAACTTTTGTTCTTCCAAATGAATTGTTACTATTTTTTGGTAGTTCAATAAAATAATTTTTTGGTAATTTAGTTGGAATGACATTGAATGAGAAGATAAGTTTAAGCAGAACTGTTTTTTCTTTTTTATCATATTGGCTCTACCTACCCATAAACACTTAAATATTTATCCAATTACTTAAAAATTAATATTTAGTTAAAAGATATTTTAACACTAAATGTTCTACAACCTTTATAATTTTGACTTCAAAGTACTTATGCAATGAAATCATTCATCTGATCTAAACTTTGTCTTATCTCACTTGACAAAAAGAGAAAGAGGATGCCTTTTTCTCTCATTTTAAGTGACTTTTTGCCATATTCAGAAGCCTCGAAATGAGTTGTATTGGACTTTCCTTGGGTCTATTAAATCCTTGGTTATGTATCTAAATTTTAAGCTTTGATCCATTAGAAATCTTGGTCTGAGAACCAAGCCTTGCTCTAACAGACAGCTCCAGATCACCTTTATACTCCGTGCCATAACTGACCCTGGAAAGTCCTTCCTTCAGTACAGACTAGGTCAAATTTCCTCCTACTGGACTCTCTGCAATCTGTTCCTAACCTTATTTACATGTGGTCTTCCCCATTAGATTATGAACTCCTTGAAAGCAAGGACAGGTTTTTGCCAGTAAAATTTTGATCCCAGTAAAAGGCAATCTCCAGTGGAGAGTTCCAGGAATCTGTACCTGGACTTTTGATGTTTTAAGTTTTTATCAACTACAGTCATTTTGGAATCAAAAAGGTCCTTTTCAATTAGCAGCTGAAATTTGCTTCAATTCAGTCACCGAGGCCACTGTTTATTGAACCTTTTTAAAAGACATCTTTTTATGAGAGCTGAATAGGAAAAGAGTTGTATTTTATGCCCTCTTAATGCTGTCTTCTTCTGTCATTCTGTGTCATAACTGACCCCTGGTGTGATACCTGGCATCTGGCCCTTGTCTGAGCAAAGATATTCAAACTGTGGTGCTTCTCTACTCAAGAAGCCTCATCATTCTGTTCTGTAAGGGATGCCATCCAACCCCCAAAACCTAGATTAGAAATTTAAAATGTATTGGCTTATATCAGTATAAGAATGTTCTGAAAATATTAAAAATCAGGTAAATACTGCTCTTATAAAAAAAATTTTATAATTGTGTTTCATTAGTAAAAATATTTTTTCTCTATTTCTTAGTTTTCTAGGAGGCTGTTAAAATCTCAACTTCTTCAAGCTTTTCCCTCTTCCTTAATACTAGCCTTTCCTCTAAGAGTATTGTCAAACTAGTCTATATTGAACTTGATTAAAAACATGTCTCCAGATTAGACTCTAAACCCCTGAAGAGTTGTTTTTGTTTTTGTTTGTATTCCTAGAGTTTAGTATAATATCTGGCACACAGAAGGTAATGACTTAAATTTTGTTTCCCAATTATCAGTTACAATTTATTCACTATTATGCTTACTTTAGTTGCATCATGCTTTTTGAATTATAAAATTATAAAATTGAGTACTAATTTTTCTTAAAGCTCTTCTGTCATTTTATAAATCTGAATTCAAAGTGTGGCAAAGCAATAAAACATTTCATGCTATAATGATTCAGAAAAGTTGGAAATATGGGGGTAAATGATTGGTAATTGAAGTAACTGATTTTTTAAATGGGATAAATCATTATTGGTTAAATGGTCAGATTAAAAATCATTAAATGATGGTGTCAACTTGGAAGAGGATCCCAGTAGAAGGCAATCTCCAGTGGAGAGTTCCAGGAATCTGTACCTGGACTTTTGATGTTTTAGGTTTTTATCAACTACTTGGATAATGGCCTAAATGGCATGCTTATCAAATCTACAAATGACAAAAAGCTGAATAGCTAACACTATCCAAAGAGATCCTGACTGGCTAGTCTAACATCAGTGCAAACTGAGGAAACAAAATTGATAGGGAAAAATGTAAAATCATACACTTTAGTTTTTAAAATGGAGAAGGCGTAATCAAATAGGAGTTTTGTTTGGAAAAGGTCTGGATGTGTCATTGGACTTCATATGTGTCAACAACGTGACAGTCCAAGAAGCTAATTTGATCTTGGGCTACATTATGAAACTCATGGCTTATAGGAAGAAGCTGTCATCAGAGTATACCCTGATAAGGCAACATATCAATTCTGGACTTCACACTTTAGGAAGGGCATTGAAAAGTTGCAATATAACCAGAGAAAGGACCTTCAACCTGTATCATATAAAGCTCAAATAAAGAAATTGGTGGTATTTGGTCTAAAAAGATTAAAGAGTTTAGGGTAGCTGTGTGCAAGTATTGGAAAGGCTGTCAAGTGGAATGAGAATTAGACTTGCTCTATCTGCCTTGGGAAGGCAAACAGGAGCAATGAGGTGGAAGTTGCAAAAAGGCCAATTTTGGCTTGATGGCTACAAACACTTCCTGACAGTGAAAGCTGTCCAGCATAAAATGAATGGGCTGCTGAATGGATTTTCCCTCCTTGAAACTAAATGCTCACTTCTTGTGGATGTTATAGGATTTTTTCGGATATGGGTTGAAATAGACGGTCATTGAGGTCCATTTCTCATCTAAAATTCTGTGATTCTGCAGTAATTGTATAAATATGTATACATATATTGGATTTAACATGTATTTTTAACATGTTTAACATATATTGGATTACTTGCCATCTAGGAGAGGAGGTGGGGGAAGGAGGGGAAATTTGGAATACAAGATTTTGCAAGGGTCAATGTTGAAATATTATCCATATGTATATTTTGAAAATAAAAAACTTTAATAAAAAAATTCTGTGATTCTGGAGAAATACTTTAAATAGCATGGTAGAAAATATAATTTTCCCAATCAGTTAATTGGATAACAAGTTAAGGTTTCAAAAATCAACCAATGATTTTTATTAACAGATCTAAGCAAGCATTGAAGCAATGGAGCACATCTCTGTTTTTGTGCTCCATTGCTATTAAGAATGACAAATAGAAAGAAAGCTGACACAGAAATGCAGAAATATGAAGCGATGACAAAAAGTAGAAAAAGCAGATATGCTATGCACATCAATTATAATTCTGTAAAAATATTATCGTGAAATAATAAGGATTAGAGCCTATTATTTCTACTCATTACTCTTCCAATATATATTTACTTTTCATTGTAAAGTGAGTCAACAAATACAAGAACAACCACAAAATAAGTAATTTGCAACAAATAACTTTAAAAATCAGTCAGCACTTTTGAAAAAGTTATCATGGACCAAACAAATAGAAAGGCAAAGGGAAAATATCAAGCTATAAAACTGAACAAATATCTTCATTTAAAAAAAAAAAAAAAAAAAAAAAGGCCAAAGCATTGTTTCCAGAAGGCTGCTATTAAAATCAAAGTCTTAACAATTTTGGTGCCTAGGACAAGGTACAGAAAATGTAACTAAGTAACTAAGTCAATCAACATTTATCATGTGCTTACTGTATATCAGGCACTAACTGATGCAGGAAATCAGGCCTCAGACCTTTACTAGTTGTATGACCAGGCAGAACACAAACTCTCTTTCTCAATTTCCTTAACTATAAAATGGGGATAATTATGGTACCTACTTCCCACGAGTTGTTGTGAGAATCAAATTTAGCACAGGGCATTTAGTAAGTGCCAGTTTAAAAAAGTAAATAAATAAAGCACTAAGATAAGTACTGGTGATAAAAAAGAATGGTAGTTCCTGCCCTGGAGAATTATATATTCTAATAAGGGGAATAAAAAATATGTACATACAAGATACAGACAGTAAGTAGTAGATAGAAGGTAAGAGAGTCTCTTTTCTCTCAGAAGATGGGATCTGAATTGAGTCTTGAAGGAAGCCAGGAAAAATAAGTTAAGATATAAAAAGAATAGAAGTAATAAATAAATTTATTTATATAAATTTATTTGTGTAAAATGAGAGACCCTATGTCAGAAAATCCTATTTTTAAAAATCCTGAAACACCCAGAGGCCTTTGTTGGAGAGACTGCTCCCTAGGAGGCATAAATAGTATTTCCCCCTGGAATTTACTAGTAAAGTAATTGCCCTGGAGTCCAAGCCATTTAGACCTACCAATTGGTAGCTTTCTGTTTTAACTACTTATTCTTGCTAAGTGCTAAGATAAATTATCTCTGAGCTTCTTAAGAACAAGAGATTTCAAAATGTATCACACCTCACTCTAGTGCACATACAGCTGCTACCTAGAAGAAATACTGAATAAAATGATATTCAGATTTAGAAAAAGTTGACTCAAATACTTATTAGATGAGCAACCCTAGGGAAATCATTTAATCTAATTTTGCTTCAGTTTCCTCATTTATAATATAGCTATAATCACATCACCTACCTTCCAGAAGGGAAGATTGATGGGATAAAATTATAGTATTTGGGGAGAAGAGGAATGGAAAAGAACTGGCCAATAGGGCTCAGTCCTGGAAGTTTGTGGATGTCTGGTAATCTATGCAGTTAACCTTTAAAAGTTACCCAACAGTGAGACAAGGCTTTTCAGAAATGCCTTCTGAGCCTACATACAAAAGCCTCTAACTCATCTAGTTCTTCACCCTGGCTGTCTATGCCAGGTGAAGAAGGAAGGATATTTTATGTCTCTGGAAACTAGTGCCCTCTCCTCACTGAAATGACTTAAAGCCAGCACACATGGCTTTTCTGCTGCTTCAGTCCTGTTAAATCTGTTTTTTCTTGCTTTGAGCAACACTAGGGATGGAAGAGATTAGGTAGTAAGTATCAATGATAAGATTCCTACCCAAGTTCTCTGACTACAGAACCAATTCTTTTTCCACTGTACAATGCATGCTCCTTCCCAAGACTAAGCACCTAGTAATTAGCTCTTCATTCTCTAGACTGTCCCCCTCAAAAGGCCTTAGGAACAGGGATTGTTTTTGCCTTTCTTTGCATCTCTGCTTAGCAGTGTCCTGGAACATAAAAGACACTTGACAAATACATGTTGACTGGACATGTTGACTATATAGGTAATTGTAAATGTAAATCTCTGAATCTGATCCCTCTCAATTTCAGGCCCACATTCCCAACTGCCTGCTAGAGTTTTCTACTTCACTTTTCCATTACCATCTCTAACTCAGCATGTCTAAAACTGACCTCACTTTTCCTAAATCAGTCTACTCCTGATTTTATTTCTGTTCACAGAATTTTAACAAATTTATATCATGCCATTCCTCTGCTCTTCTTGCCTAGAAAAGAAAATTCAGACTCCTTAATTTGGTATTCAAGACATTTCACACTCAGGGCCCAACATAGTTCTTCACCTGATCCTTAAACTCCAGCTAACCTATTCTATCACTTTTTTCTGAAACACTTATACTTCAGTATGTCAATATATGTTTATTTCATTCTTCCTAGGAATTTCATTCATTCCTAGGGAAATGCTATTCCACTACTCTATGCCTTTTAAATTTTCATTCTTTCAAGGCCTAATTTTTATCCTGTTCCAACTTTTATCCATCCTGACTGCCCAGTCCAAATTGATTACTTTCTTTAAAATCCTGTAGCTCATATTGCCTATACTTTATTTGGCCCTTATATGTGAACTTTTTGATTAGTAATGGAAGTTACAAATGATAAACCTAAGGAGACAAGTCAGGTGCTAATTATGTAAGGACTTTAATACTCATCTACAGAGATTGGATTTCTAGCTTGTAATAAGTTAGGATGTATTTATCATTTTATGATCTGCGGCTAATTATTTCACATTTCTTATTTCCTTGCTAGCTTATAAACTTTGAGAACAGAGACAATGTCTTCTTTTTTTTGTATTCCTCATAGTACTTAATACAGTGTCCTACAAAGAGAAGATAATATTTCTTGAAGGACTTATTTTTAAAATCAATTATTTCCTCAGCATGCAATCTTTCTCACATGTAAAAAGACAGTCTTCATCATATGTTGTGGCCAAAAAAAAAAAATCAATACTGGGTAATCAATCTTTTTGTGATCAGCTTCAAGACAAATATCTTTACCTGGTAACAAAGAGTGAGCATTATCTCCAGCAAACTACTATTAAAATCAGAGCCTTAGCAATTGTAATACCCAGAACAAGGTAAAGGAAATGTATCCTTAAATCAGTACATCAATTAGCATTTAACAAATGCTTACAATGTACATGGAAATTAAGTGGTACAGCTGCTACAGCTCTGGACCTGGAGTCAGAAAGACCTGAATTCAAATCCAGTCTCAGACATTTACTAGATGTATAACGCTGGGCAAGTCTCTTAACCACTATATGCCTCAGCTTCCTCAACTGTAAAACTGGGATGATAATACAGGGTTTGCTGTGAAGCTCAAATGATACATTTTTTAAAAAAAAAGTGTTTACATAGTACTTGGCCCAAGTCAGCTTTCACTGCCCTCCTGGCTCTGGCTCTTCACTTCTAGACTTCAAAAACTTGTTTCTGCCATTGTCTCCTGCTGAAACTTTCCTTAATGCCTAAGGCCTCCTCTCCCCTAGAACACACAACCACTCCTGCAGTCTTCTCAACCTGTAATCTCCTTCCACAAAGTACGTTCCCCTTCTATTGGTGAATTCTTTCTGGAGCATCTACTTTCTAAGGGGTCCAAAACACTGCCCAGTCCTATTCCCTTCCTGGGTTGGGTACTTCAAACTTCAAAAACATCCAAGCCCCTTCATCTCTCTACTCTTCCATCTCCCTGCCTTTTCAGTTCCTTTTGTGTGCTTTCTCCCTCTTATGGAATGTAAGCTCATTGGGCTCGTTTTGCTTGTATTTATATCCCCAGAGTTTAACACTCTTAAGTTTAGACACATGGTAAGCACTTTATAAATACTTGTTTCCTTCCTTCCTACTCAGATGCTGCAGGTAAAAGGCAAAAAATTAAACAATGGAGATTTAGTGGGTAACAGGATAAGTGGGAATATCTAAGAATCCGTGTAAGCGAGAAAATACTACAGTACAAGAACCACTACATCAGTAAAAATCCTTTAATAGTTCCTCAATTTTGTGAAATATTTCCACAAGGTAATCGCTAACTTTGCACCTCTTAATAACCTATTGAGATAGTAGAGATAAAGATGCACTCAATCTCAAGATCCAGTTTACTTCAACCTCTATCTTATTCTACCTGCCCCTTTAAAAACAATAAATAATGTCACCATGTGGAATGAAGTGTCAAAAGACCACTCGGCCCTCCCTGCAACATGCTTGTCCTTGGTGAATCTCTCCCACAAATTGAAAGAAGCAGACTTGAGTGATGAAGAGTTCATCAGGAAGGAAACTGAGGAGGAGTATTTACAGAAAAGGCTTCATCTATGGCAAGGAATTCTTGAAAAATCATACAACCCATTATCATGCCTTTCAATCATAAAAACTTTGTTGTACCTCCAGAACATTATCAGTAAAAATAATGCTTAATCTCTCAGGCATTATTTTTTAATAGATTCGACTGCACCATTGTCTACATTCCAGAATATCAAAATCAAAAGGCTAAGGCCCTCAAGATCATCAATTCATTCACCTAATGGATTAACCACCCACCTTATGAATTAAATTCTGTCATCATTCAACTTCAACTAGGTCTATTAGATCTGATCTACCAGCAACAGATTTGTAAAATGCCAACATACAAACTCGGTCATCTGCACTCTACGAAGGCATGCTTAAAGGAGTCAGTGTCTAAATGGGTTCCTATACCTTTATTCTTACCTGTAGGTTTTTCCATTAAAGTTCAATGGGAAATATCCTAACTTTGCCACGATAGCTTAATGGCAGGTTCACAGAGGTCTATTCAAAACCTCATATGCAATCATTCTAGACTACTAGCATGTCAAGTCCTTTGAAACATACGCTAGGGCTAATAATCTAATGAACAAGATCGCTGTAACCCCTGCCAAAATCCCTCTGCAAGTCAAGAGTCCCATTCTGACATAATTCCTACCCTAAGTGACCATCACCTTTATTTCTTTTGAAAAAGTATATGACAAGAGCAGGGCAGTACCATATGAAGAAAGTCATAGAAATGTGTACTGAAAGTCACAGAGTATGGAGCCCAGGTAATGTGGTTATCTTTTGTTTTCTTAAAATAAATCTTGTATGAAAGTATAACTCTGACTGCCTCATAATTACTTCTGATACCTCTAGATGAAAAGCTAACCAGTCAATCGAGTACAGTACTAGGACACCAGTATTACAGTATTTTCCCCAAAGTATATGGAATAAATAAGGATAATTATCACTGTTTGAGTGTTGCAACTCCTGAAAAAAAAGTTCATGAACCTCTGAAAATCTACAATAATACTGCACAAACCCCAAACACAAGACAGTCTAAGAGATCATTTTCTATTCATTATCGCATATCAAAATTATACTTTCATATTAATGCCCAAAAGTCACATGTGGTTAATATAACTGCCCCAAAAGTTGGTAGAGTCAGTGAGCTATCAAGGGTAAAAGGTTTGGGCCTTTCACTAAAAACCAGAGCATAACTGGTCAG
This sequence comes from Sminthopsis crassicaudata, assembly GCF_048593235.1. Lineage (NCBI taxonomy): Eukaryota > Metazoa > Chordata > Mammalia > Dasyuromorphia > Dasyuridae > Sminthopsis > Sminthopsis crassicaudata. The sequence goes on from NC_133619.1 coordinate 524,679,049, forward strand.
AGTATTAAAGGCTCTATAATAATGATGGAGTTTTAACTTCCTGCCCTTCTTCTTGGCAAATAGTTCCAGATTCTAACAGAAGAGATAAAGGTCCAAATAAGTCCAAATAATACCACACTTTTTCTAAAATTCCTGCAAACCCAACATTTCTGGCATTGAGAATAAACAGATCTAATTAGCTGATATTGGTTCTTCCACACAATTATATCACATATGTAGGGATATATTAAAAAAAAAAAAAAAAGTTTCTTTTTTTGTTGTTGTTTAATCAAGAGCCAACATAGCACAGCAGACACAAAAAATGGGTTTCAAATCCCAAGTGATGTGCCAAAGATCACACAACTTGTGCCAGAACCAGAACTTAAACCAGTAATCTTTTCAGGGTAGAAGAATGCATAATATTTGTCCAAAAATAGAATGAATTTTCTCAGAACTATCATATTCACTTTTCAAGAAGAAATCAAATAATCAAACATATGTCAGGAATACTGTAGAGAAAACCATAGTAGATGACCTCTAATATTCATTCTATCTTTATGGAAGATTATGATTTTATGAGAATTATTTCAGTAAAACACATGAATTTAAAAGCATCTTTGCTAAGTCATGTACATTACTAATGAAAGCAAAGAGTGTTCCTAAATAACATATGGAACTCAATTTTAATGTGTACTTTGGATCAACTTTCTAATAAAGTAGTAACAAGAAAATAAAACACATCTGTAAAACTGTCCCAAGAAAACTGTCAAGAAAATGATGCAAGTTGAAAGAACTACACAAATATGATGAAAGATTATCAGATTCACTTTCAAAGTGGTTTGTGTTCATTATCCTGAGAAGTCCTCTTTAAAATGATAGAAGTTTTAAGACAAACAGAAAATTACCCACATGTGATTAGGCTAACAAAATTTTACATTTTTATCAAAATATGTCAGTTATTAACACTTCAAGATAAAAACCACATATTTGAAAGTGAAATCTAGCTTAAAAGCTCTATCAAATCCAACAAAAATTCTTGAATATTCCTTTTTATAAATTAATTATATACATTTTCTATAACTACTAATTTTAGGGGATGAATATTACATTTTCAAAGCACATATTAACATTTTAAATATACAACAGATATGGTGTACAAAGAGCTTGGTATTTCATGTTATTTTGCATATACATTTCATTTTAGCTTTGCAGAGTATTTGCAATCATTGTGAATCTTTGCCTCAGACTTTCTCTTTTTTGTTTCAGAAGATTTTCTAAAGTAGTGGCTTCTTTGAAGATTGCATCAAACTCTTCAATGTAAGAAGCATCCACTGCTGCTCTCTCACTATTAAGGAAAACAAACCTAAAATTAAAATATTATAAAACCCAATCATAATCAATTTTGATGGATTTTTTTATTTAACATGTTGCTTACACATTTCTTTCAAATATCTTTGTGATAGACAATTCCATAAAAGTTACTGTTTTGTTGACACTTTAATAAGCATAAACTCTATATTTATAACTGCAATATTAATATTCGTTTTACACATTCACATAAACAAATAGTTGACATGTTGTTTGATAGTTTTGGTTACCCTGTATTTGATACCAGATTATTAAAGTACTATTGAATTTTTCTGAATACATTTTTAAATATTTAAAATTTTAAAAACTGTAAATATCTATGACAATTAAAAAGTATTGTTCTTAGAAATACCTACATATAAGAAAACCAAAAATAATTCTATTCAACACTAAACTAGTTCAAGATGGATCAAAATTCCAGTTTCTATCACTTATCATGTGACTTTGATCAAGTTACTAAATCTCTGAACTTTGGTTCTTCAAGAATAAAATAAGGGGTCTGATCTGATGACCTCTGAAGTACTAAAGCTCTATAATTTCATGATCAAAGATTCAATCCAATTAAGTAGCATTGTTAACAATGGCACCAAATGAAGGATAGCCAAAGGCTACTCAATCTGAATTCACATAGAAAACTAGTTTCAAATTGGTAGTATTTTAAATAATAGTACCTCCTTTGGTTCAAGCCACCATCCACAATTCCAACTTAGCTGAAAATCTCTGATATGTAATGTAAGAGGTGAATTTTCAAAAAATATATGCATTTTTTAAATTTAATTGGCACTAAAACAATAAAAGAATAGAGAAACCAATGTCAGTGCACACACCTGGGTATCATGCCCAAATAATGAAAAAAAATATATCTCCTCAATATCATTCTCTGGCATGGCTGTACCAGAAGTCTGGAAAGATCCACTCATATAAAAGCTGAATCTCAAAAGCATCTGTAACTCTTCACATTACCAGGTGTAGCAAGGAATCATCTTTCTCATTCAGTATTCTTCAATGTTATGGAAGCTGGCAAAAAGATATATCCTATTGTTCCCCTTTCTGGCCAATTAAAATGACAATTTCTTCCCACAAAGATTCAGTTACTGTCCAAATGCAATCATCCTAAGGCCCAAAACACACAGTCTTCGGAACTGAAGTCCCAGGAATATCAGGATTCTTCTTGAGGCCCAAAGTTTCCATCAATCATGTGTCTATCATTGCAATGATGCTGAAAGTTCCCCTATGGGGGCCATTTAGCAGGATTTTTGTGAGATTCTCCACGGCCTCATGCTGGAAACCCAAGCTGTAATTCATTCAATTAAAGCTCTTTTCACTACTATATTTTGTTTTCCATCCTGTTGTTTCCACAGATCAAACCCATAGGCTATTTGGATTACTAACTAAAAAGAATATTGATGTTAATGCATTAGTTGGAAAGGATATGTCTCCCTCCAGCAGGCACTTTAATCGTCCACATTCCAATAATGTCCTTAAAAACATATAATCTCTGAACATCATTAACTTCCCACAAAGAAAAGGTATGATAGACCTAAGGCCTCCAAATCCTTATGATAAAAATAAATCCCCAGTCAATGTATCAGTTATTTCTATTAATTTTTCAAAATAAAGCTTTAAACTTAGTTATTAAATCAACATGCATTTTTAGACAAAGGCTTTTCCAATTTATGAATTTATATATTACATGTACTTGCCTTAAAATCTGTGCATATTTAGTCAACAGTAGATTAATCTCCTTGTTCATATCTGCTAATTAAAAAGGCAAAGTTTTGAAATTACACCTTTGTACATAAATTGCTCTTTCGTTCTATTTTTGAGAAATATAGGTATTTTTACATCACCATTTAAAACTTTCTCCAGAACTTCAGCTTTATAAAATGATGGCATAGCATTTTCAGAAAAAGTAGAATCTGATTTTGGAAGGGAAGACAATTGTGGACTCGTTAAAGTTTCATTCTATTAAAAGAAATAAAGAAAATAGAGAGACAGTAAGATTCCTAGAATTACCATCTGTACATATAAAACAAACTATGAAAAAATAACTGAGGACAACAAATTTTTTCTGCAATACAATACCACTCTATTGGGTTCAAAGGATTAGAACTGAAACAGACCTTAATTTAATCCCTTTATTCTAGTAACTTGAAAATTCCCTAATTTACAATCATGGAAAACTTTAAATAACAGGAAGATTAAAGCTCTATATATTCATTTATATTTAAGTTTTTGGTATCTGGTATTTAGCTTTACAATTTTTTTTCAAGTAAACAAATATAAAAATCTATGATAAAATGTATGGTTAGTTCCACAGCATTGCAATACCAATAGTCATTTATAAACCTATTGTACTTGTAGAGACTTACTGTAATATACATCCTACAATTTTTACAATGGCAAAAAGTTCCCCAAAAACCTTCCTCAAAAACCATTTGGATTATTATTTTCAATATATTTTAAAATTATTATTTGGATGAGTTAATGTCCCACAGCTCAAATCCTAAAAGGTTTTCAGATACTGACTCTATTCTTTGTCTAGATGTTTGTTTGCAGATGAAATTGTTGAATGCATCAAACCCCAGAATACTGCAGGGCCTAATAGATTAAATCTATAATCACTTAAAAATGTTCAACCTAACAAATCCAAGAAAAGTAAATGAGGAAAACCTATGACTGAAACTATGATGTGGTTGGTTGGGTAGTCCCTTATCTGGGTCTATCAGTACAAATCTGGAACAGATATTGCAAACAAGTTATAAGGTAAGCCCAGAATTGAATAAGTGGAAGAATGAAGATTGGATTGTCTTTGCTAAAGTCAGTGGTACTTTCAATGTAATTTGTAAGTGTAATTCTTATTAAGTAATTTGCAACTTGACATTGAAAGCCAACTTTTCCCCATATTCTCCCATAATGGTGTACAACTGTGAAATGTGGAATATCACAATAAAAACTACAGACAATAATATAAAGGACAATGAAAGGACATATTTTGGGTTTAAGTAGGCTACATCAAATAACCAACAACTACTTGCAAAAGAAATGACAAAAGAGATCACACTAAATGTGAGTGAAAAGGGATGTGGGCAAGTAATGCTGTTAAGAGTGAGAGGCATTAGACTCTATAGTATGAATGTGGTATTTATACCTATATTAAAACATCAAAGTGGTTTAATCTTCTATGAATGAATGACAACATAAATAAAAATTTTACAGGATACACATGAGTAATACACATTGAGTAATATGTTTGAGGAGTTCCCAAAAAGATGAGATCATTGCTCTACTGAAGAACTAAATTGTGGCTTTGGATCATGCTAGTGCTTAGAAAACAGTAAAAATTTACATAAGAAATTAGGGTTTGGGAAATCATAAATTCAGACTCAAAAGAGGTCTTCAAGGTCAAGGTTCAACACTCTCTTTTTAGTGAGGAGAACAATATAGCTCGAGAGATTTGGTTAAATGGTTTGTCAGGGTAACACAATTCATGCCTGGAGCAGGATTTGAACAAGGTCTTCTTGACTTCAAGTCCAGCCCTCTAATCTATAAAACATGCTCTTGAGGAGCTTAGTTTTTTAATGTAAAGTTATCAAAATCTAGATATCAATTTAAATTTATTTATAGGAAGAAATCTAAGTAAATGAAATGTGAAAAATGGTGCTCCCTCAAGGTTTTGCAAGGATTAATGTTGAAAAGTTATCCATGCATATGTTTTGAAAATTTAAAAAAAATAATCAAAAAAATTTACCACAACCTAAAAAAAAAAAAATTCACATATTAGACTAGATGTATATTGGATGATAGAAGAATTAGGAAGCTGCTGAAGAAAGTAAGGTCATATACATGATTCAGTATTTCAAAAGTAAGAGTAAAAGTGGAAAAGAAGAGACATATCCAAACGATATTTTAAAGAAAGAATAAGAAGGTTTATAGGTTTGAGAAACCAAAGAAGAATGTGAAGTTAAGAATTCAAGACTTTAAACCTGGACAATAGGAGAATGGCAGTATTAATGACTGAGAGAAGGATAGAAAGGCAGAGACAGGAAAGAGACAGGCAAAGTTGACAGAGACAGAGGGACACAAAGAAAGGAAAACAAAGACAGAAAGACACAGAAATTTCAGAGTGTTTCTGAGAAATACTGAGATTTCTCATACTTATAAAAATCAAAGATTCAAAAGTATGAGACCTTAAATATTATCTAGTCTAACCCTTTCATTTTACAGATAAGACATTTAAGACCTAAAAAGATTAGATCACTTGTTCAGATTCATTCTTTCATTGAAGAATGACACCAAGAGTCTCTTTTAATTCCTAACCCCAGAAATTGCACGATCACACACTATATATCTTAGTTATTAATTTATGAAGAACAGGTAATGAAGCATGACATACTAATAGTACATCTTGTAAACACAAAAATAAATCTTTTCAATATAACAAATATTTCAATGGGGGCAGCTAGGTGGTACAGCAGATAGAGCACCAGCTCTGAAGTCAGGAGGATCTGAGTTCAAATTTGACCTCAGACACTTAACATTTCCTAGCTGTGTGACAGTAGGCAAGTCATTTAACCTCAACTGCCTCAGCAGCAAAAAAAAAAAAAAAAAAATCTCAATGGATCAATGATCAATGGAGGAAAAAAAAAAAGGAAGAAAGAAAAAGAAAAATGGTACTCCTAAAAAAAAACCCATATGATTAACTGTACTCACCTCCATCTCTCTTGGGCGCTTACAACTTTTATTCTCTGCAGATTTCACTAGTTGACTTGCCATAGTATCTCTCTCATACACAATTTCTGTAAAATCAAAAGTAATGCCCAATTTAGGTGCAAATTATACCAAAGCTTAGACCACTGATATATGAAGGTCCTTACTAGAAAAAATCTGAAAATAGAAATATTTTTAAAACTCTACACTTTTAGCTGTAACAAAGGACTAGGCACATACGGTACCAAAATATGTTATAAGAAATTTGATATCACAATACTGATGTTTTAAAAAATCATTTTTGTCTTGTTTCAAGAGTGGCTTATACAAATCTCTTATATTCTGAGAATCAAAGAATCTTAAAAATGAAAAAATCTTAGAGGTGATTTTCTACTACAAACTCCTCAATTTTTTTTACATTTTTAAAATTAATTTTATAATTATAACTTTTTTTTGACAGTACATATGCCTGGGTAATTTTTTACAACATTATCCCTTGCACTCACATCTATTCTGAATTTTCCCTCCTTCCCTCCACCCCCTCCCCTAGATGACAGGCAGTCCCATACATGTTAAATGTGTTATATCCTAGATACAATATATGTGTGCAGAACCGAATTTCTTGTTGCACAGCAAGAATTGGGTTCAGAAGGTAAAAATAACCTGGGAAGAAAAACAAAAATGCAAACAAACTCCTCAATTTTAAATTAAAAAGCTAAAGTTAAATGATCTGGACAAGGCCACAAAGCTAGTTAATCCAGTGACAGCTAAAATTAAAAACAAGTCTCCTTACCTCATTGAATGCTATTTCCACAACTACTTTCAAAGAGCTTTATTTTTTTTAATTAAAGATGAATTTTCTCCTGCAATTTTGAAGTTTCTTCTCCACACAAAGGTGCTAATTTATTTCTCCTGGTAATGTATTTACAACACAGCCATGCCCTCAATTTATGTATTTACCTATTGGGAGATCACAGATTCTTAGCTTTAGAGCTAAGAAGAATCTTAGAAAACAACTAATTATGCTCCCTTATCCTGCAGTGAGAAAACTGAAGTACAGATATTAACTGATTTGCCCATTGTCACAACAAAAATTGGTAAGAGCCAAGTCCTCCAATTTTCAGACCCTACCCATTATACCTCACCACATTTCAGATCTGAGACACTTTAAAATCTGTCTTTTCACTTTTCTTAAGCAGACTAGGTTGTTTATATTTGATATTCTTAAATATAAAAATAGATAAGATTCATAATATTCAACATAGCACTCAATTACTATTTGTTCTTTTAGACATTGTTTCCTTGCTCTGACAAGAAGGAAGAAAGGAAGGAGGGAGGGAGGAAGGGAGGGAGGGAGGAAGGAAAAAAAAGAAAAATTAAGCAGCTTCTGCTGGGAGGCAAACTAAGATTCATACATTTGCCCTCAGAATAATTTGTGGTATTTGGTGCCAAGAAACATTAAGTCACTGAGTCTAAGCCCCAAAAAGTTGGGGCTTACTTTTCTTTCCCAAAACAGTCTGTCTTTTTCCATTTCCTATATTTACCCTCCCTTCCCCTTCCTGGGTGGGCAAAGTGGTGCACTGGAAAGGTAACTGCCATTAAAAACAGGAAAAGAAACTCTAAGAAAATGTTCATAGTTGCTAGACTTAGAGTGGCCAAAAAAAAAAAATTCCAAATTCACCCCGCTTATTATGGTAGTAACTCTGAGGCATACAAGGAAATTCACAAAGTTCTGGGGTCAGCTAGGTGGTTCAATGGACAAAACTGTGCTTGAAGTCAGAAAGATCCAAACGCGAGTCCAGTCTCAGAGACTTACAACTTTGTAAAACCTTGGGCAAGTTAGAACTTCTGTATGCTGCAGGAAAAAAAAAAAGAGTAAACTGCTCCAGTTATCTTCGCCAAGAAAATCCCATGGCCAGAGTCCCAGAGGTCACTGAGAGCTTTACAACTGAAGCAACAAGTGGTCTCCAGAAGATCTGGGTTCAAATCCCACTTCTGACGATTAAAAAAAAAAACAAAACAAGAAAGGGGCTGAGCTTTTTCATGAGGCTTTGGCTTAAATGGCCTGAGGTCCCTTTCCAGGTCTAACTCTACGGTCTGGTATCCTTTAGAGACGAAAACAGTTCCATCGGAACTAGATACAGCGCACATTTCTTTAAGAATCATACCAAAGTAGGTACAACTTGAGGTTGGTCTGAAGGAAAACGCCCACCCACAGCTTTTCGTACCGAGGTTTGGGTTTGACCGTCCCTTAAAGTCTGGGGCAGAATTTCACCCGTTTTATGCGCTCACTCTTAGGCTGCTGAGGAAGAAGGAAATAACAAAAAACAGTTTCTAAAAGAAAAGGGCCCGAGGCCGAGCCTGAACAAGCTGCTTTACTCCAAGTTCCTCTTCTGAGATAACTTAGCTGACACTGAGTCACCAGTCACCGCAGGTGAGTGGCTGTTTCCTCATCTGTAAAAACCTCTAGCATCCCGTCATCTCACCACTGTCTGCCTTTCCCTCTTCTCTCTGGAACGCTTCCCCTTTTTTCCCCCTTCTAGTAATGTGTTCTCGTGTCCACAACATGGTGCCCTTCATTATTAGGCATCGGATTGTCCGGCCAGAAGACGTCTTCATCCATTTCCCACCTAAATCCTCCCCTAAGACCCTTCTCCTCCTCCTCCTCCCCTGGTCCTCCCATTTCTTACTCGCCCCCACCCCGCCGGGCCCTTTCTCCACCCTGGGTGGGCAGCTGAGGCCTAAGCTGGCACCACACCTGAAACAATCCCAAACCCTCGGCGCTTCCCTCCCCTCTCCCCCCAGGATGGCCTTTAGGACACAGCTCCGCAGTCCTCCCAGGAACGAGGGTCTCGGACGCCATACTCTCTCCCCTCTTCCCGCTCACCCTCGGGCTCCAGCCTCGGCCTGAACTCGCCCTCTTCTCAGCTCCAGCACGGGCCACGCTGGCACGTGGCAGGGCGGGTCGAGGAGGGGCGGGGCCAGCGTGCCGCGCTCAGGTCACCCCTGGGAAGCCTAGGAGAGGGGCTTGCTCAGTGCGGCCCCGCCCTCCCTACGTAACAGCCAGCGTGATCATGTGACCGAAAATGGCCACTACCGTTCCTCCCTACTTTTTTTCCACCCTATCCGGGAGATGGAGATGTCTGTGAGATTTGTGGGCCTAAATGAATGGTGGTGAACTGTGGAGTTTTTGGTTGAGACGTTTTAGTCGAATCCGACTGTTAATGGCCCCGTTTGGGGTTTCCTTAGTAGATACATTTCCTACTCCATTTCATTTTATAGAGGAGGGTGAGGTCCAGGGCCACACAACTAGCTAGTGTCTGAAGTTGGATTTGAACTTGTCTTCCTGACTCCAGGCCCAGCACTCTGTCCTCTTCAACACCCAAGTGCCCACCTGACACCTCGTAATATCTGGAAGAGGACCAATGACACTCGTGATTGACGTCAGACTTGCACCTGAAATTGGATTTAAGAAGACAGTGCACAAAGTCCCTGGCCTCACTTTCTCTTCCAGAGTCATCAAAATCCGAGGGCAAAACAAAAGTTACTTTCTCTTCCAGTCATCAAAATCCGAGGGCAAAACAAAAGTTAAGATGATGCAGATGATCTGGGATGCAATGAATTTCATCCGCTTCTGTGAATGACCAAAGTCTCTAAGAAGGAGAGCTCTAAGGACCACAAAGCACAGCCCACTGCGGGGTGACTGGAAGAATTGTTCTTACCCAACCGGTCTACTTCACATAGACTTCCTCCTAAATCAGCAACGGGTTTGAAAAGTATTGATTAGGAAAATTAAGACAACTCTGAGATACCACTACATACCTGTCAGGTTGGCTAGAATGACAGGGAAAAATAGTGAGGAAATCAGGAGGGGATGTGGAAAACTGGGACACTGATACATTGTTGGTGGAGCTGTGAATGGATTCAACAATTTGGAACTATGCTCAAAAAGTTATCAAACTGTGCATACCCTTTGATCCAACAGTGCTACTACTGGGCTTGTATCCCAAAGAAATACTAAAGAAGGGAAAGAGACCCGTATGTGCCAAAATGTTTGTGGCAGCCCTTTTTGTAGTGGCCAGAAACTGGAAAGTGAGTGGATGCCCCTCAATTGGAGAAATAGCTGAATAAATTATTGTATATGAAGGTTATGGAATATTATTGTTCTGTAAGAAATGACCAGCAGGAAGATTTCAGAGAGGCCTAGAGAGACTTACATGAACAGATGCTGAGTGAAATGAGCAGAACTAGGAGATCGCTATACACTTCAACAACTACGGTATGATGATCAATTCTGATGGACGTGGCCCTCTCCAATAATGAGAAGATCCAATTCAGTTCCAATTGATCAGTGATAAACAGAACCAGCTACACCCAGAGAAAGAACACTGGAAATGAATGTGGACTGCTTGAATTTTTGTTTTTCTTCCCAGTTTACTTTTACCTTTCTGAATTCGATTTTCCTTGTGCAACAAGAAAACTGTACAAATATGTACACATATATTGTATTTAAGATATACTTTAACACATTTAACATGTATGGGACTGCCTGCCATCTAGGGGAAGGGGTGGAGGGAGGGAGGGGAAAAGTTGGAACAGAAGTGAGTGCAAGGGACAATGTTGAAAAATTACCCATGCATAAAAGTATTGATTACCTTCAACCCAATCTAGCCTATCTGTAAGAACAGTTTACCAGTTGTGGCTGCTTCCTGTGCTACAGGAGCCACAGGTGAGAGCAGAATGAAAGGCGGACACAAAAGTGAACTAGTAGTCCTGAAAAAGTCAACCCTCACACCAGAGGGGCCCGTCTTCCCTGCACACCCCATACAGCCAGTGGAAATTTACAATAGCATAATCATTCATTGACATTGTCCTATCTGTGATTTCATTGGTGAATGGATTTCTGTGTGAAGCTGCTTCTCCTAAGGAAGCTCTGCAATTTGTTCTGCTCCTTAGGATCATAAAGCTTGAAAAAGAAGGGATCTCAGATGACCACTTTGTTCTACCTTCTTCTTTTAGAGAAAGTCTTGTGAGTAGTCTGAGGCACTGAGACATTAAGTAATTTGTCAGAGTCCCACAGAAGATATGAGACAAGACTTGAATCTAAGACCTTTTTAACTCCCAAGATGCTTCTATCTACTATCCCACTTTGCCTTTTGTAGTCATTTAGATACATATAAATGCTTGCTAAAGGCATAATTAAATGAATGAATGAATAATTCAAAAATCTGTAAAGATCATTCCCACCTTCACTTTTGATTATATTTTGGAAGTAACTACACATTTTAAGGATTAATATACTCGAGTATTCTTAAACATGTCTCTAACTCTCAAGTACTTTGAGAGTTTAAGAATACTTTATTTGAGAATTGCATCTCCTCATTTAATAGATAAGAAATCTGAGGGTAAATGGATATATATTCAAGAAAAACTATTCAAAAGATATTCCAGTAAAGTTTAAGAAATCAAGAGCAATTCTTGTTTTAAAAAAATTCACATATTTTTATTTAATAGTAATTATTTTTTCAATCACATGTAAAAATTGTTTTCAACATGCATCTTTGTAAAGATTTTTGAGCTCCAGATTTTCTCCCTCCATTCTCACCCCTTCCCGAGGCAACAATTAACTGGGAAAACATTTTTACATTCAAAAGTTCTGATAAAGGCCTCATTTCTAAAATATATAGAGAATTGATTCAAATTTATAAGAATCCAAACCATTCTCCAATTGATAAATGGTCAAAGAATCTGAACAGACAATTTTCAGATGAAGAAATTAAAACCATTTCTAGGCTTATGAAAAAGTGCTCTAAATCACTGTTGATCAGAGAAATGCAAATTAAGACAACTCTGAGATACCACTACACACCTGTCAGATTGGCTAGAATGACAGGGAACGATGTTGGAGGGGATGTGGGAAAACTGGGACACTGATACATTGTTGGTGGAGTTGTGAATACATCCAGACATTCTGGAGAGAAATTTGGAATTATGCCCAAAGGACTATCAAATTGTACATACTCTTTGATCCAGCAGTGTTACTACTGGGCCTATACACCAAAGAGATCTTAAAGAAGAGAAAGGGACCTGTGTGTGCAAGAGTGTGGCAGCCCTTTATGTAGTGGCTAGAAATTGTAAACTGGATGGATGCCCATCAATTGGAGATTGGCTGAATAAATTGTGGTATATAAGTATTATGGAATATTATTGTTCTGCAAGAAATGACCAGCAGGATGACTTCAGAAAGGCCTGGAGAGACTTACATCAACTGATGTTGAGTGAAATGAGCAGGACCAGGAGATCATTGTACACGGCAACAAGAATACTATATGAGGATCAATTCTGATGGACATGGCTACCCTCAGCAATGAGATGATTCAGACCAGTTCCAATGATCTTGTGATGAAAAGAACCATCTGCACCCAGAGAGGACTATGGGAACTGAATGCAGACCACAGAATAACAATCTCACTCTTTTTGTTGTTGTTCTCTTGCATTTTGTTTTCTTTCTCATTTACTTTCCTTTTTTATTTGATTCCCTTTGTGCAGCAAGAGAATTGTATAAATGTTTCTACATATTCGATTTAACATATTTTAACATGACTAACATATTTTGAATTGCTTGCCAACTAGGGGTGGAGGTGGGGGAAAGAGGAGAAAATCTGAAACACAAGGCTATCCAAAGTTCAATGTTGTCAAATTATTGCTGCATATGTTTTGAAAATAAAAAGCTTTTAAAAAAAAAAAAAAAGATTTTTTTTTTGTTGTTCTCTACTGTGCATTTTTTAAACTTTTTTCCCTTTCATCTCCTCCACTTCCCCCAAGCAGGCTACAGTTAAGCACAGCTGTATTTAATAGAAATACATACACACACATTCAGATATACACATACACACATACACACACCCACCGACAGCCTCACACACATATAAAGAACATGCATACATATCTACATACACTCAAACACGTCCGTATGTACATGTGCATCTAAAAACAGTCTTAGCTCGGCTGACATGTAACGTAAATTTCTCTCTTACTTGAGTCTCCAAGCTTGTCTAAGGTCAATGACTACTACACTAGCTGTACTTTTTTTCTAACAAATTTGGCTCCTGAACCACATCTCTATCTCTTAACGTTCTCCTCTCCTGCTCCTGAGCTCGCCTCGCTGTGGCAGAACTTCCCGCCGTGACTCCCGGGCCCTGCCCCCCCTCCCCGCTCCTCCGCGCCCCCCTGCCTGTCCCTGCTCCGGCATCTCCTTTTGGGTTCGGGGAGGCTGTGTGTCCTTCTGGTATACGTGCGCCGGGAGCACTGAGGGCAGCGCGGGCAGCCGCACGTTTTCTCCTCCGGCGTTCCTGAGGAGCGTTAACGCTTATTTTAAAGTCCCGCTCCCCGGATGGCCGCCTCCTTCCCTCTCCCCAGAATAAACAATATTTATGACAATGTTTTTAAACAAAAGTAGAGCTTTGTCTCTATTTTTAAATCCTTGTGGAATAACTGGATGAATAAATTTACGAGTTAATTATGATCTGAGTATGGATCAATTTCTAAAAATGTGCGATTAAACGAGAGAACTTTCTTGCCAAGATGTCTTTATCTCGAGAAATTCCCCGCACTCTTAGAAAGGGAAGCGCCGTCTCGGGCTCGCTGCCAACGAACCGTCCGGGAAGGACCGGGCCCAGTAAGGGGTTAGGAAAGGGCAATCATTTCCGGACACCACTTTCTCCTCCCCCTCTCTCCTCCCCGCCCTCCCTGCCCAGATGCTGGGGGAGACCAGTTAGTGACTGGAGTGCCGACCTGTCAGACGGAAGGTAGGAGCCGCTCCTTTCTCGGGCAGTGGAGGGGGGGCGGATGGAGACGGGAGGGCGGGAGGGAGCGCACCTGTCCGCGGCCCGAGCAGTCTCTGACCTGCAGCACTACGGCCTTCCTCCCGACTTCGCTTCGGCGGCGGAGCACCTCGGCGCGAGCCGGCCGGGGCCCGGCTTCTTCCCTGGGCTCCCCTCTGTTACCCTGCTGCCCCGCCCCCTCTTGGACCAGCTGGAAATGCTGGTTGTGTGACTGAAGAGTGTACCTGCGTGTGTGTGTGTGTGTGTGTGTGTGTGTGTGTGTGTGTGTGTGTGTGTGTGTGTAAACCGCTGTTAAAATCCCTAAAGGTTTCCTTTAAGTTTTTTGTTTTTTTTTTTTTTCCCAAGTCCTTAGAGTTTGCCTTTAAGAAGCAGGACTTTCTGTAATCCAGAGTCATTAGAAAAATAAGCATAAAAAAATCTGTTTTATACAAAAACTGGCCTTGTACTCTCAGCAGGTGTTTCTAGTTCAGCTAGCCCGTCCCGCATCCCCCTCCCTGACGTCTTCTGACAACGAAGCGCTGGGGCCTAGAACTGGGGTCAGGGGCTGAGTTCTGTGCTCTCGTACACATTAGTACCTCTGGGACCCAGCTGTCGCCGACCTCTCTGAGCACCCTCTGCCAAATGCGAACAATAGAGCGCTGGTTTCTCTCCGAATTGTGGTGGGAGATGTGGGTGGCAGGGGGGACTGGAGGCAGGAGAGACAAGAGGAGTTAGGGGCTATTGCGATTGTTCAGGTAACAAAGATGATGATTAGATTTTAAATGTATATGTTGAGTTGAAGGCTTTCCAGTTGCTAGAATGTAAAGTCCATGAATGGGGTCAGAGGAATTTCACCCAAAGTCTGGCTTATATGTTTTGAATATATAATAGTTGAGTAATAAATTATCTTTGTTGAATGTGATAAAATCAAGTTGGGGCCAGAAAAATACTGCTGGAATCCAAACCTGTAAATTCTTTCACTCAAAAAGCCTTTCTTAACCATTTTCTATGTCCCAAGCAGTGCACTATATGCTGGGGTGTAGAACAAAAATGAGTCTCTTCCACAAGGAGCACATACAGTGCATACTTAATCAGTGCAAGGTAATTTCAGGTGGTCTGGAAGCACACATGATCAGGTGAGAGCTCACAGAGGAGCTGGCATTTGTCTGTACTTTGAAGGCGTTTGGGATGCTGAAAGCCAAAGAGGAGTAGGGAGTACTTTTTATACTTGGGAGTGAGGGAGCAGAGAATGCAAAGGCATTGAGACTGGAAGTGAAAAGGCACGGTCCAGGAATAGCAGAAAGGCGACAGAGAGGAAGCAGGGAGTAAGTACATATATGAAGTTGAAGACTTTGGATTTGATTCTATGTGTAAAAGCCCCTACATTTATTTAGCAGGAGAATAAAATATCCAGACCTTGGTTTTAGGCATATCATTAACCCATCAGGATGGGTTAATAGTGTCAAATGCTGCAAAGAGGTTAAGAAAGATAGGCAGGTTAAGATAGGCAGGTTAAGAAAGATAGGCAGGTTAAGAAAGATAGGCAGGTTAAGAAAGATAGGCAGCAGTATGCTGGGGAAAGTCTAACAGGCTCTGGGAGGGAAACATGTATTCTTGACACACACCTAATTATAATTTACATTATAAATATTTTCTCCATCACTTTTTTATGTTTAGACAATCAACAAAACAATACATCAAGTTCTGATTTGTTGAGGTTTAAATGTTCACAACGAAAGTTTAACAATCACTAAAGGTTGGGATTGGCTTCAACACAGGCAGTTCTTGGACACTGATCTAGAAAGTGAGAAAGATCACCCAAATTTCACTCAGGTCCTTCGGAATCATGGGTGAGTCTCTGACACAAGTGTAATTTGGTTATATAGTTCATTAGGGCCCAAGTGTCTTATTTTCTAAAGCAGAAGAGGGATTCAAATTGTGGTGAGGATTTGAGTCATTTCATATAGTGAAAATTAATACATTCCTAAAGGATCAGATCTAAAGGAATTTGGAAACAGTAGAATTAACTCCCTAAGGGGAAGAACACTTTCATTTTTTACTTTTTATATGTGGCATAAGGCCCACCAGCACACTGTATATTCAAATGTAATTGTTGTTGTTAACATACTTTAAAGAAATAAGATTTTTGGTAAATTAGAACATTAATAAAAACTTTAACAGACCCCACAGCACTTACATAAAATTTATTTTGCTCATATATTAATGCTTATCTTTATTATCAGATTTATGGCCATAATACTATTGAATGTCCCAAAAGGCTAACTGAAACTAATTTTTTTTAACTTTATCTGGAAGTTAATCATAATTATTATCATAATTTACATTTACACAGACCTTTAATATTTACAAAGCATCTTCCCTACAACAACTCCTTGAGGTAATATAAACATTATTATCCAATTTGTAGATAAAGAAAATGAAAATCAAATAAGTGACTTGCCAGTCATCACATAGCTAGCAGGTATTTGAGCTAGGATCTGAACCCAAGTTTCTTGATTACAAATCTGGTATTTATTCTTACATAGAGATGGAATCTAATCCTTTCCTTTTTAGCTATAAATTAGATTTTATTAGCACCATTTAAACCTTTCCTGTGCCATAGGAAAGATTTTGTTAGTTGAGTGAGTATATTGAAGTGGAGAAAAACCTAAAGACCTAAATAGGAGATTATTGCGTTCATCCAGGTTAGAAGCAATGGCAGCCTGACCTAGAGCGGGGAGGGTAATATAGACCCAGAATTTGAATCAGCCCCATGTCAGAACTTAATCCCATCCTGTTCCCTAGGTCTTACACAGAAGTAGGCCAAATTCCTCAGACTGTCTTGTTAGCATATCTGAAAAGCATCCCACCGCTCTTCTCACTGTGTGCTTAATCATAGCTGATTCAGCCCCTGAGTTGTTTCATGTAATAAATGGCATCTTTTGTAGCTGTGATAAATGCCTCATGAGTTCTTCACAGTTTGAACCACTTCCTCATTTATACTTTTTAAACTATATGTGGAGTGAAGGGATTGCACAGAAGATATTGTTAGACTTTCCCCAGCATACTGCTGCCTATTTTCCCACTCAAAAACCATGGAAAAATATATCTATGTTTCTATATATGCACACACACACACCATATTAAGGCAATTTTCCAATTATACAACATAGTTTACAAATTTAACAGAGATAAATATAAAGTATTATACTTTGGTTTAAAAGTTAGCTTAGATAATCATAAATATGGAGCTAGATGAAACCTTAGAGGTCAACAAGTTTAAGTCTCATATAGCTGAGGAAATCGAGGCTACTTAATTTGTCCAGGGACAAGGATTTGAACCCCCCTCCTTCCAATCTAAACTTAGAACTCTTTTTGCTATCACACTAATTCTGTGAGGAAAATTACAGAGGGTGCTCTTCTCACTTTGTCCTATTTTCTTAGCACAGGGGCCACTCCTTGTGACACAGCTTGATTTTCTGGCTCTACAGGAATTTCTATAGTTTCACAGGGCATCTGTGTTCATGTTACATCTTTGTAATCTGCTGAATTTCCTAATTCAAGGAAATCAAAAATAGCAGCTAGTTATCCATATTTAGTAAGCATCTAATTTAGTATGTTAGTAATCCCTCTAGATCAAATGGACTTAACCTTTCAGTAACAAGCTACTTTGAAGCACAATACAACAAATTCTCAGTGGGATAAGGGCACTCACTATTGGTGACTCATCAGCTATAAATTAAATAGGCTACTAGAAACCATTGCTTTTCTCTTACAAAATTCCAACTAGCCTATTTAGGCTAGAAACTAATTATAAAACAAAGAGATGGTTTTGGTGTAGCAATTTAACACTATTACCTATATGGAGAAGTTAATTAGCTATTTCATCACATTTTTCAATCCAGCTAACACCAAAGAGTACCAAGAGATCTTTGTTTAGAGAGCTATTTATTTTTTATTTTTATTATTATTGGGTTTTTTTTGTATACATGTACATTAACTATTTAATACACATTTCTTTATGCATAATGTTAGGAGAGAAAAATGAGAACAAAAAAGAAAAACCACAACAGGAGAAAAAAAAACAAGTGAACATAGCATGTTGATTTATATTCAATCTCCATAGATCTCTTTCTGGATGCAGATGAGGTTTTCTACCCAAATTTTATTGGGATTGCCTTGAATCACTGAATCACTGAGAAAAACCAAGTTTTTCATAATTGATTATCGCACAGTCTTGCTGTTACAGTGTACAATGTATTGTACACTTGTTTCTGCTTGTTTCAGCATCACTTCACTAAAATCAGCTTGTTCATCATTTTTATAGAACAATAATATTCCATTATTTTTATACCATTACTTATTCAGCCATTCCTCAATTGATGAGCTTCTACTCATTTTCCAATACTTTGCCACCACAGAAAAATTGCTACAAACATTTTGGTGCATGTGAATACTTTTCCCATCTTTATGATTTCCTTGGGATACAGACCCAACACTGCTGGATTAAAGGGTCAGCACAGTTTGATAGCCCTTAGGACATAGTTCCAAATTGCTCTCCTAGAATGGTTGGATCACTTCACAACTCCATCAACAATGCATTCGTGTTTCAGTTTTCCCACATTTCCTCCAACATTCATCATTATCTTTTCCTGTTATCTTAGCAAATCTAAGAGGTGTGAGGTAGTTCCTCAGAGTTGTTTTAATTTACATTTCTATAATCAATAGTGACTTGGGGCATTTCCCCAAATGACTATAAAAATGGCTTTAATTTCATCATCTAAAAATTGTTTGTTCATATCCTTTGATAGAGGGTTATTTCTAAACCTTTCTTCTACTCTTCTGCCTGTGATTTCTTCCAGAAAGAACCACAGGCAAGATCTTTGAGCTTTGAGGTGTTAACAAGGTTTTCCATCACTTTCTCATAATAGAGAAGCTGCATGGAATATTAGCTTGAAGGCCAAAAAGATGTGGATTCAAGATCCATCTCTGACACAAGGCCTGTGTTATTCTAGGCACATCCTTTAACCCATTAGTGTTGACTCTCTAATACTATAAGGTCTGATCTGAATTGGTTGTAGGATTCACATCGTGAATTCCCTATGCCTATGAAAATGTGATTCTGGACCACATAAAAAATTACTGACAGAAGCTATTAGTTCTTCCTCTCTTCTCTGAGTTAAAACAAAAACAAAAAATCTTTATGACCTTTTTTTCAATGGGAACCCCATTGCTTTTGGAGTTTTTTTTCTTGTGTTTTTTTTTCTTTTCTCTCAATTTTCTCAGTTCTTCCTGATTTATCCAAAAATGCTCTTCCTCTCTCACAAACTACTAACCAATAACAATGATAGATTAGTTTATGAACTAACAATGGAAGTTAAGGAACTTGATTACCTACTCATAGCCTCAGCTAGTATGCTCCTTAATATATTTTTCTGGCTTCTGATAGAGAGGTCCTACAAAATGTACAGACACTGCAATTGTCTCTCAATAATCTGTTCTATGCTTCCAGTAGGTAGAAAGATGGCTAGTGAAATGTACTGTGATATGGATGACAATGCTTTCGACCTCGTGGAGATAGAGTTTCGAGATGGTTCACTTTACTTCAAAGGTAAATCTGCATTAGGTTCATCATGTGCTCATCCAAAAAAGTTACTGTGAGGTATCTCACTGAGTAAATTCCGTCTCCTCTTTAACTTCCATTATAATATTTGAAAATGTTTACTTTATTAAATAAAAAACAGTTGGCATCTTTAGATTCCCTCTAAAACATACAGTATAAGTATATATGCTGTCAAGTTCCTTTCAATAAACATTTATTAAGTGCTATGTGAAAGGTACTCTCCAGGTGCTAAGGGAGATACGAAGGTAAAGATACAATCACTTCCATTAAAAAGAAGAGATAAGATAGGTGCACAAGTAATTAAAATTAAAATTTTTCATCTGGACAGTAAGAAAGTTACAAAATGCTGGTGGAGCTCAAGGTGAGAGAGATCACTTCCAGTAGGTTGGTGAAAAATGAAGGGAAATTTGGGAAAGGCTTTTTAGAGAATGGGAGCATCTAAGCTGGATGAATAGAATATATAGAATGCCAAATTTAGTAAATTTGCAGCATATAGCATGAATCCCTTAAGTTTTAAATTCTCAGTAATTTTAGCAAAGGAAGGACTACATGTATAAGTGTTCTTCTTAGTTGTAAAAAAACAACATTTTTATTGCAGACACTAAGGGAAGCTTTTTAATTCCATGTGTGCAGTAAGATATCTTTACCTTAATAGTAAACATAATTATTTTAAGGACATTTCCATTTGACTGCAAGAAATCTGAGGTTTTGAACTTACAAAATCTATTTTTAAATTTTTATATTTCTATTTTCTAAGATGCCAGTATAAAATACCTTATTTTGTATAATATTTTTGACGATCTACATTTCCCAGTGGCAACTGAGAATGGGGAAAGAGAGAAATGAATAAACAGAATAAGTAAATTTGGAATGAACAGATCAAGTAAATTCTATGTGAAAATAAAAATAATTTTTCCTTTGAAGCAAAATGTAATGACATTTTTTTTCCTCTCTGTCTCTTTTTTCCTTAAGCTGAAGATGATGGTAACGTATGACTGTTTCTCTGCTTTGGATCATATCTACAGGGAGTTCTTTGAGAATGCTTACCTACATATACCATCTTTACCAACATGCTCGGCATGGAAAGAGATGGACTTGACATTGTTCAGATTTGGTTTGGAAAACCAATATTCTTTCTGAAATGGGTGTATTCTGTATAGGTGCAATATTTTTCCCATAAAGTGAAAAAGACAGGACTACTTCTAAGTGTCCTCTGATGCTTTGGAAATTCTACAATTCCTTAAAAAAACATTATATGCAAAAATAATATATATCATTAAGCAATGATTAATCCAACTGGAGAGCACATGAAAATGGAGTAAGGGATATTAGAGCCACTCTTGGGGAAAAGGGCAGGGCACCATGGAGGAATGTGTGGACATCTAAAATACAAGAAAGTAAGATTCTCCATGCTGCTGCTTCTATCTCCATCCTCAGTGGTGCCTCAAGGAGAGTAGCCTAACGGAGACAAAAAACCAGACTTATATTGCTGGGTTTTTGGTCTTTAGACAGTAAACCTCCATAAATAAGTAGGCCCCTTGGGTTAAAGCAAAGGACAATTCCCCTATTTCTAGTTCTCCAACTAGACATTGATTTTTCAGATTCCTTTTTTCTTTTACATTTTTTATAATAGCTCTTTTATTTTCAAAATATATACAGATAGTTTTCAACATTCACCCTTGCAAAACCTTATGTTCCAAATTTTTCTCTCTTCTTTCCCCTCCCACTCTCCTCCCCTAGACATTAAGTAATCCAATGTAGGTTAAATGTGCAATTCTTCTAAACATATTTCTACATTTATCATGTGGCACAAGAAAAATCAGATCAAAAAGAAAAAAAGCATGCAAACAACAAAAAAGTGAAAATACTATGTTGTGATCCACATTCAGTCTCCATAGTCTTCTCTCTGCTTGGACATGGCTCTCTCCATCACAAGACTATTGAAATTGCCTTGAAATCACCTCAGTGTTGAAAAGAACCACATCCATCACAGTTGATCATCACATAATATTATTGTTACTGTGTACAATGTTCTCTAGATCCTACTCATTCCTCTTTGCATCAGTTCATGTAAGTCTCTCCAGGCCTCTCTGAAATCATCCTGCTGATTGTTTCTTATAGAACAACAATATTCCATTACATTCATATACCATAACTTACTCAACCATTCCCAACTGATGGACCAGATTCCTTTTTCTAAAAGTAATTTAAGAGGGCGAAACTCCCCAACTTCTGGCACTGGGCTGCCTCTCCTAGCTCGAGGCAAGAGTTCTGACCTCTTTCTGTGAAATGTGTGTGTGCTGTGCGCTGGCTCTAGAATGACTGATCACCAGTGATGCTGGCTGCAACCAAGACAGCTGGCCACTGAATCAGACGAAGCCGCCCACTCTGTAGTGTATAACAAGGAAAAAATCTCTTTTGCTTTCTTTTGATTCCTCTTTCTTGAACTATCAGCAAGGGGACAGACCCTCATAGAAAGAAGCCAGAATACATGCCCAGCTCCACAAGCGGTGCCCAATCGGCAGTTTGGAGTACTTTTATCACCTTCATCACAGAAGCAGTGGCCCTCTGTGCTTTAGACATCCACACTCTCTATACCACATGCCAAAGAGAATCACAATCTATGGGAAAATTTTCTCCTCACTTGTATTTCTGTACTCGTCCTTTGCAGTTCTTAAAGACTGAACTTCTTTCTATATTTAGGTCTCTTGTTTAGAGCAATTGAAACAATAAGTGACATCATTACTGATGATTATTATAAGAAGCTGTAAAAAATTTTTCACATTTCTATGATGGGTATTCAATGCATGTTGTAGATTACTTGGAATCAGATGATTTCCATAAGTTGGAAGAGCCCAAAAATGTAATTTTAAGAAACGTGAACAATCAAGTTGTCATGAAAAAAAGTGGGATGGACATAGCGGTGTTGGAGTCCATGACTGATCATGAGATTCAAGGTACCTTTTTTAAAAATTATTATTACTATCATCACTGCCTTGGTTCTTCCTGCTCTATTTCACTACTTAAGCTTTTCTTAGATTGACACTTTCACTAAAAATAATGGAAAATAAGTTACATGTATTAGTGATAAACTTCTCCAGAAATTCAATTTTGGGTTGTTGTCCAGTTTTATTGGATTGAGCAAAGTATTGAATCTTCATGTCAAAATGTAGTAGGCTCAGGTCATTACTTATCTTACCTATTATAAAGTTTAGCTAGTAACAAAATTATAAAAGCTAGAACAAAAATTGCTCTTATTAGACTTTTTTTAGCATGCTGAGCCTTTCTTTATAATGCTATTCATTGCAATGAGATTTTACCTGAATAGTAGAACTTATTTCTTAATGCCTTTCCCATCATATTTGGTCTTTAGACAGTAAACCTCCATAAATAAGTAGGCCCCTTGGGTTAAAGTGGCTATAAAATAAAATCAAAGTACAGCAACATTTCAGATAATTTTATTTTTAACTGGAGCCTAATTTTCCTCATAAACTGAAGTAAGCTTCCTATTTTTTCCATTCATCTGGGAATTTCAGAAAGAGCTGATGGATACAATGATTTTTCCCAACCTATGCAATAGTTTGTCCCTCAGAGATCCAGTACGAAGTAACACTGAGACTTGCAGAGTAGTTCTGAGTTTGGAAATGAAACCATGGCCTACCTGAAGGCTACAGTCATATTCTTCAAGTTGGGGACAAATCTTTCACAAAAATTATTGCAAAATACATTTTATATCTCTGACTAACTACATACTGGTTGCTGAAATAAGATAATATAAGATTGGAAAAGGGTTTTTGTAGGAATTTCCCTTAAGGATTTGGTTAAAAACAGTTTTTTCTAAATAGGATTCTAATTTATATATAAATACTTGTCCTCAGCAAATGCATCCCAAACTACATTCATAATACAAGCTTATAAAGAGACTGTACCCTACGCTTTGGCAGTAGCCATCTTGGTGAAGAATAAAAACCAGATTTATAGTCTATCCTGCCAGAATAAAGAAGTTCGATTTAAGGTAAGACTGGGCCTCTTACACTTGTTTTATTGATGGAAAATTATGATAAATTATGAACAAAAATGTTCAAGAATCCTAACCTAATACCAAGTAAAGAAATAACAGGAGGCAGAGAGCCTAATAGTAGAGAACAAGGACGTCATAAAGCTTAAATGAGATTATTAATATTGTTGTTTTTATTATATTTAGTATACAGTCATAAAGCCTCCAATCTAGTGATAGACTTCATTTTCTTGACCTCCTGCTGTTCTTGCTGAGCTCAAGCAATGTTTATAGAGCAACATATAGTTGTAAATGTTTAACAAATGTACTCTCTTGAGGGGATGGAAGGTAGAATGTATACACAAACATTTAAGTTTAATGTGCATTATTAACATTTTCTCCATTACTTTTTAAAATCTAGATAATCAACAGAACAATAAATTAAGCTCTGCTTTGTAGAGATTTCTGAATAAATACATTGAAAATTTCACAATTGGCAGCTGGTTAGAGATGGCTCCAGCACAGTTCAGTGATTTAATGTTGTATGGAGAAAAAAATTAAATTTTGAGTCAGTAAACCTGGATTTGATTCCCAATCCTGCTGTTTACTCCTTGTGTGATGCTGAGTGAGTCATTTGATTTTAGGGGGCCTCAGTTTCCTTTTCTGTAAAATGAGGAGCCAGACAAGATGAGCTCTAAGATCCCTTTCCAAATCTAAATGCCATGAACTCCTAAGTCTAACAAGTGCATTGTTTGTGGCTGCATCCAATAATACTGTATATTAGCGGTGTCCAAGTCAAAGAAAAATGGGACCACCAACCCATACATAAAGATCTCTATGGTTTGCATATTGACTTAGAAAATCATATATTAACATTATCTATGTTTTATAATATAGTTACATATTGTTTTAAATATTTCCCAAATACATTTTAATTTGGTTCAGAAAGCACTCAGGAGTTTTGTGGACTTCAGTGCAGCCTGGTATATGTTGATATGTTGATATAAGATATAAAGCATACAGTACTGCTGAATAAGGTATAAAGCATACAATGAGCTACCATGTTATACTAAGTCTGGAATATGTCTTTTCCAGGAAGGAATCCTGTTCTTTATACAGTCAATTCTTAATTATCTCCAGGTTTGCACTGGAGCTAGATTAAACCAATTCTCGAGAACCACTTATTAAATTTTCAATGGAAGTATTTAACATCTTAGATATCAGCAAAAGCTACAAGATGGGATTTGTTTATTGTTTTACTGATATCTAGACAATACAGTAATGGAGAAAATATTTATAATGCAGACTATTTTTAAATTTGTAGCATGTGCATTTTTCTTCTGGTTGTTGAATATTTACAAGTACACTTCTGACTATTTTCCCATAGGAATAGTCTATTTTATGAATTATCCACAATATCACATAAACCTCCAAACTATCTTATTACTCCCAACCTTACTTCTAATCAACCTTCCTAGATTTTAGTTGGCATGTATTTATTCATTTTAATATTAAGTAAAAGATAGTTAGCACGGAAATTCTGCCATAAAAGAAACATAAAATATTTCTAGGAATTGAGCCTAACCTTATTTTCTTAAAATATCCACCCTATTTCTCTTCTTCCCTAGCTAACCAACAGTCACTTGTAGTTATAGACTAATATTAAGAATATGCCTTCCCAAACTTCCCAGGACTTTCGGATAAAAGAACAGTTAATGAAACATGTTTCTTGCACTTTCTCTTACCTGGCAAACATATCTGCTTCTGGCTAAGATGCTAGATCATAAACATGGCATATGGAGAGGGGAAAGGCAAGGAAGAGGTCTATATACCTTCATGGTCACCTGAACTGCTGCTGAGAGGGATTGGCATTACAGTCTGCAAGACACAGAGCTTATTTAACCCAAGCCTCTGTCACGCTTGCTGGGATTCTCTCTCCTCCTGAACAGATGTGAATTTGTCTGGGTATCAGAGGAGATGCAAATTTAGCTAGGTTTGAGAATGTCCTAGGCCTAAATCAAGGTAAACTTGGAGACTGAAAGGTATTCCCATTGCGAGGAAAGAAAGGATGTAAACTAGCAAATAAGGTTTGGAATTAAGAAGAAGCAGTTCTAGTCTAGGCACCCTACTAAGTGCTACAAGATACAAAGACAAACATAAAATAGTCCCACCCCCCAAGAAGCTTACATTCTAATGAGGAAATAACACACATGTGTACAGGAAAAAATGAAATGTTAACAAATACTGGATATAAATAACAAGATACGAAGTACAAGCAACTCATGAGGGTGTGGGAGAGTGAGATGAGCTTTGAAAGAAGTCAGAAATAGGGGCAGCTGAGTGGTATAGTGGATGGAGCACCAGCCTTGAAGTCAGGAGGACCTAAGTTCAAATGTGGCCTCAGATACTTAACACTGTGTGATCCTGGGCAAGTCACTTAATTCCAATTGCCTCAGACAAAAAATAAGTCAGAAATTCTATGGAGATTAGGAGGGAGTATGTCCCAAAAGAAAGAGAAAATCATGTGCCACAGGATGGAGACATAAGATAAAATGTCACAAATAGGGAATTGCAAATTGGCCAGTTTAGCTAGAACAGAAAGTATATTAAAAAGATCAATGTGAAATAAGTCTGGAAAGAAACATTGTGACAGATCTTAAAAGCCAGAGAAGTTTGTATTTTATACTAGAGGAAAAGAAAGTCAATGGAATTTTTTGAGGAAGACAGTGACATGGTCAGACCTATGCTTGAAGAATATCAGTTTGACAGCTCTATGAAGAATAAATTGGTGAGAGGGTATCTTAAAAACAGTTGTACTTTTTGTGAACAGAAATAGTTTTTCTCTATAGTAGATACGCTTTCTTAACTCTGAATCAGTATGGTGTTTATATATAAGTTATACACATTGAGGCTATCTGGAGCCTAGTGTAGGGTATAACTTTTTTTTTTCTTTCTCCATAGGAAGGTGCTGTTCCAAATCATATTGCAGCTGCAAGAAGTGATTATATATTCTACCAAAAGAAGGTTATAGGGCACAATAAGATGCAATTTGAGTCTTCATTGTACCGAGGATATTTTCTGGCTTGTAAGAAGGAACAAGGCTATTTTAAACTTGTTTTAAAAGAAGGTTGTGAAGGAGTGGATGAGTTAAAGATGTTTAATGTTCATTTTTGTTCAGTTTCAATCTAGAAAAAAAAACAGCATAAAACCACTTGGGAAAAATTTCTTGAGGTAAAAAATGTATGAGTAGAAAATATACCCCTTAGTGACTTGAGAATTGAAAAAAAATTCATCCACGTAATTAAAATAGTAAAATCAAGAAATAAAAACCCAGTATAATGAAAACAATGATGTAAACAAAATAAAGGAGTATACGCTTATTGCATCACTACAGTCACTCTCCCAGTGTGACTTTGGGCAAGGGCAATTCAATTAGCCTTTCTGGGCTTCGGTTTCCTTATTCTTACCTCCTCACAAACTCTGTTTCAAGCAAACAGAATCATTGTTTCATGACAGCCATTTCTTATCTGTGTGCATCTTAAGTAAATAAAGCATCTCCCCTGTCTAAATGTACTCTTTCCTCATCTCCACTTTGGTACATCCTGCCTTTTCTTCTATCTTGGCCCATTTCAAGTGCTTATGTGGATACTCTCCTGCAATTGTAATTATTTCTCCCTTTTCAAATATTCTCAGAGCATTTCACCTGATATCTCCTTTATCTACAGTCTTCTGGATCAGTAGACTCACTACCCTGATGTCATCTTTGACCTTCATTTATTCAAAAAAGATTTATTATTTGATCATTATGTGTAAAGCTCCCATCTGCTTCATTTCTGGGATATTGAGTCACCAAGTTCTAACAATTTTCTCCCTTGTAACAATGCCTATGTTATTTATTCCCTTTTCTATCCCCATTCCCATTGCCCAATACTGGTCCATGCCTTCATTATCTCATGTTTAGATAGATAGGATTTGTTGGCAAATGTTTAGCATCTAGCCCCGGGGGGGGGGGGAGAAGCATGTATAACACTTAATTTTAATATAGATTATTAACATTTCATCCATTACTTTCTTAAGTCAATAAACAACAAAACAAAGCAAGCCCTGATTGTAGCATTTGCAGATTTCCAAGGTATAAATGTTCACCCAGAAAATTTAACAGTTAGA
This sequence comes from Sminthopsis crassicaudata, assembly GCF_048593235.1. NCBI lineage: Eukaryota > Metazoa > Chordata > Mammalia > Dasyuromorphia > Dasyuridae > Sminthopsis > Sminthopsis crassicaudata. The sequence goes on from NC_133619.1 coordinate 524,706,716, forward strand.
TCTTGTAAATTGGTTCAAGCTGGCTCCATCACACCCTTATATCCAGATTATGACAATATGAACATAACTGGTCTCTCTGTCTTTATCTCTCCTCTACCCAATCCCTCCTGTTGTCTCCATCAGATTAACCTCCTTAAAATACACTATTTGTAATCCATCACACTCCTAATCAGATATCACCAAAGGTGCTCCATTGTTCACAAGAATAAAATCCAAGCTACCCAAACTGACATTCAAGGCTCCTGAAAACAGCTCTAAGTTGTCCTGGCTGTGGCCAAGTGACTCCCATGAAGTTTATCAAGAACCAACCACTTGTCCATGCTCAGAAAAGAGTCACTATCAATCAAGGATATGCTTCTGCTGCCATCGGCTTCAGGGGCTTTTCTCAACTGGCCTTGCTGCTTTGGAAATGTGCACGTCAAATGCGTCCTCCTGGGGAATCTTCGGTCCTGACTATCTGCATGGCTCCAAACACACCTGGATTTCCCACCAGCACTTCAAACCGACCTTGTCTAAAATGGTGATCTTTTGCCCAAAGCTCATTTCTAATTCCCTATTTATGCTGGCTACCCTATTGTGTACTTAGTCACCAGTGTTTGAGTATTTGGTGTTCTCTTTAGTTCTTCCTTCTCCCACTTCCCACATCCAGTTGTCACAACCTACCAATTTGGGGTCAGCTAAGTGGGGCCCACACAGTGGACAAAATGCCAGGCCCAGAGTCAGGAAGACTTGAGTTCAAATCCAGTCTCAGACAGTTAATAGCTATGTGACTCTGGGGAAGTCAGTTCACCCTGTTTGCCTCCGGTTCCCCATCTGTAAAATGAACTAAAAAAGGAAATGGCAAACCCATCTGTTATCTTTGTAAGTAAACTGCAAATGAGGTCACAAAAAGTCAGATCCAATAACACAAAATCAGTTTTGCCTCTGGCATCTCTTGAAACTGCCACCCCTATTTTGCCACTACTACCACCCTAGTCTAGTTTGTCCTTATCTACCACTATTACGGTAGTCTCCTAAATGGTCCTTGTCTCCCCTCCCCATTCAATACTGTCTTCATACCACTTTCAAATTAATCTATGGCATGAATAGATATAATGTAACCCCCTTTCCCCAAATACTTAAAGGGGTTTGAACCCCCATTCACTTCTCAAGAAAAATGCTCACTGTTTGGCACTCTTCAGATAACAAAGGACTGAATGTAAGCTGGGACAGAACACTACATTTAGCACCAAAAAGAACTGAATTCAAATTTTACTATTTGGGTGACTGAGCAAATCAATGAACCTCCTCATTTATTAATGAGTTTTCTCATCAGTAAGTGGGGTAATATCAACATCCACCTTACACAATTGTGAAGATCAAACAAGATAATATACACAAACCTTAAAGGGCTATATAAATAAATGCTAGCTGCTTTTACATTGTCAGATCCTCCAGACATACCATCATTGCCATTGTATGTTCAGTGGTAAAAATGCACAGGACGTGTACGAGGGACAGAGAGTGGTCCCGGAGCAGCATATGCTCTCGGCCCTCCCTGGCAGGGAAAGGACAAGGTGGATGACACACTGTGAGACCTTCTGGTGGCAGCCACTTCAAACACCCAAAAAAGGATAAAAAACAAAAATCCAGACCACATCCGTTAATTGGCTTCTGGCTTTCCTGACCCTCATGAGACCCTTCTTTCTCCCACACCCTGATTTTGCCATGAATCTTCTGAAAGCCCAGCTTGATGGAGTACTGGCAGCAATGAATGAAGCTCCAGCCTAATCTAAAACCTTGTCTCATTTAATTCAGGGGTGGCAGAAATTCACCCGCTACGAGGCCCTGGCTCTGTTCCTATGCCTTAGCAGCCCTTGGCAACACACTCCTTAACCTGGAATTCAAGGCCACCCCCCAGCAGAGTCATCTTGCTTTCCCAGCTTCATCTCCCTTGATTCCCCTACATAATTCAGCAAACATTAAGTACCCTCTACATGCCGTATGCTCTTTGCTCTGGTTAACTCATACTCCTGAATGTCCCCAACACATCTCCTGTTTCTGCCCTTTTACTGACTGACATCATTCTCTATTCCCAGAATGTTCTCCCCCACATCTACTTTGTAAAATTATGACTGAGTTTGAACACCGATACCTCTACTAATCCTTCCATAACCTATTCAGTCAGTTTCTTCTTGCTTAGATGTAAAAAATACTTTGTGTTTCTCTTACACATTTTAATACATCATCAGTATTTACTTATATGTCCTATTCCCCTAGTAGATTGCAGCCTCTCCAAGGATAGAGACCTTATGCTATTTATTCTTGTATAACCCCACAATCCTGCACATAATGCATATTTTATGAAAATTGGGCTAAGGTGGGGAATGGAAGGGAACTGCTGAGGGAGAGGAACCAACAAGGGGAAACTTCTTCCTGCTTCTGATTCTCACTTAAAAAAGGGAACTGGTTTCTGAGGCAGAAATGATGGGAACTTTGGGGAAGAAGTGAGCACTATTTCTTTGTTAGTGTAAGAGAAGAGGTGAAAGACAGGGATGATCTTATGTACACCCTAGGTTTGAGGAGGATGAATTGAGTTCAGAGAAAAGATAGGTAGGATTCCATAGACTAAATGCAACAAATAAATAAGATATATAGAATAAAATTCTATAGAGGAAACCAGCTCATGAGTATAGGAAACTTATAAGAATGAAATTCTGCAGACACAAAGGAAAACAATTCTGAGGCGGAGGAGGAAAAGTTGGCATTTTCACAAAGAATTCACCAAGCAATTTAGATTTGAAAAAGATAAAAAAAGTAGATGGAAGCTAGGACAGGGAAGAAAAAGAGATTGCTAAAGTATATCACTCTCCTATTTAAAAAAAAAATGTCTCAAGAGTGCTAATACTCAGATAAGTTGACTGATAAGAAAAAGATCAACAAAAGAGTTGGGTTCTTTGTTGCATTTAAAGCTATCTTGGGGAAAATCCAGAGAATCAAAGAAAAGAGAAGACTGCTGTTTGGAGCAAAGAGGATGATGATAACAGACACCAAAGAAAGCAGAGCTGCTCAGTTCTAAATTCCAGTCTATTTTCTCTGCCAAGAAGAACACAATAAGAAATAGGGAGTTAATATTTGCATATAAATAAGGAAATTCTAAGAGTGCACGTAGCTGTCCTTAATAGATTCAAGTTATCTGGTTTAGTCTTGTACTGAATGAACTGGCTCATGTGATTATTGAAACACAAGCATTGATACCTGAGAGAATGTGACAAATAAAAGAGCCACCGGAGGACTGAAGGAGAAATGTTGATTCACTTCTCAAAAAAAAGGAAGGAAATAAAATGAAAACTATAAACCAGTGAGCTTAATTTAGATTCCTGGAAAAAATTCTACATTGAATTACTAAAGAGTGATAGGTAATGAACACCTAGAAAAGTCAGTGGGTTTTTTTTACACATTGAGAGAGAAGTTTTATCAAGCTTAATCTTCCTTCTCTACCCTACCTACCCTGGTCAAATGATATCTCAGAATTGGATTCAATTCTGGGCATTCAAATCATCCCTTGGGAAGACTTTGGAAATCAACTAGAAAAGGCCAATATAGAAAGAAAAACAAGCATTAATATCTTATTATGTACCAGTCACTGCATTAAGAAGTTGACATATCTCATTTGATTCCTACAAGGTGAGATAGGTGCTATTAAGATCCACATTTTACAGTTGAGGAAATTGAAGCAAGACATTGGCCAAAGTCGTACAATTAGTATATGTCTGAGGCTGGATTTGAACTCAATTCTTCTGATCCAAACCCAGTTCTCTGTCTCCTACACCACTAGCTACCTGACCAGGATGGACCTTAAGGTCTGTGTCAGATAAGGATCAGGCAGAACTGGGGAAGTTTAGACATAATAAGAGAAAACTTAGAGGAGTTAGTATTGATAGCAATAAATATTTGAAGGGCCATCTTGTGAAAGGACTAGACTTGTTCTATAAAGCCCTAGAAGTGAGGCAGACTCAGACTTGAGTCCAAGAGAACCTCCCAAATTATCAAAACCATCCACGAGTTCAAGGGGCTACTTCTAGAAGTAGGGAAGGATTCCCTTGCTAGAGATTTCCAAGTGGAACTTGTATGAGAATTCTTTTTAGCAATTTGGCTTAAACCAGATGACCATTCCAACCCTAAAATTCTTTAAATCAGTTGAAGGCTAGTCTGAATAGACTCCTAAGAGGGGAGTTTTGAGGTCCCTCATATCTCAGTAGAGAAAACTACAAAGCGATTCACCCAAAGATTCCACCATTCTCTTATGTTTGAATACATTCCTGCTTCTCTCACCATGATGTTGACCCCACCAGTAGTACCAGAGAATGTGGTAAAATAATAGAATTAGGTAATTAGAAAACCTATGAAGTCATAAAGTCTAAACTATAAACAATAACACCCTGTGTAATATGCCCAACTGGTCACACAGCCTATGTTTGAAGACCTCTAACAATTAGTGGTCCACTCTATTTTTGTGGAAGTTAAAGAGTTTCTCTTTTCAATAATATTAAATTTGCTTCTTTGCACTATCCTTTCATTTTCCTAGTTTAGTCTGCTGCACCCAAGACCTCATCTAATCCCTTCCAGCTATAACATCCTTCCAGTTCTTAAAGATAGCTATCATTTCCTCTTAAATCTTCTCTTCTTCAACCTAAAGAATTCCCCTTTCCTTCATTAACCCTCACAAAGCATTATCTCAAGGTCTTCAGCTATCTTGCTGGCCCTCCTCTGGAAAATCTCCAGCTTGTTCTTCCTAAAATGTGGCACCCCAAACTGATCATCTAGATAAAAGAAAATACATTTTGTTCCTTTTCTTTATGAATCACATTGCACACATCTGCCCTATATCAAATTGCTGTCTGTTTAGGGGAGAAAAGAAAGGCAGGGAAAGAATTTGGATATGAAAAAAAAATTTTTTAAGAATGTTTAAAATTATTTTACATATAATTAAAGAGGTAAAATAAAATATTATTTAAAACAAAGTAAATAATTTAATTTGCTAGAAATTGAGATAAATGCTGTTAGTAGAAGAAATGTATAAAAGGAAGCAGTCCAGAAATGGTCCAACCAGAGTACAGGACTTGTCACTTCCTTCATTCTAAATATTATGCCTCTCAATGGAAACATAGCTTTTGCAGCTGCCATATCACATTACAAGCTCATTTTAAGCTTGCAGTCTACTAAAATCCCATGAGATTTTTCCCAAAACATCTGCTCTCTATTTCTCTCATCCAGATTTTTTTCACCCAATTTCATGTTATCAATTAAGCAAAATAAATTAATGGCGTACCAAACACTTTGCTAAATTCTAAGAATACAAAAAGAGGCACTTCACAAACTAATGGATCACTCTAATTTTTCAAGCTCTTTCTAGATCTTCACTCTGTTCCCCAATTTGTTAATTGTTTCTCCTAATTGTATGTCACAGATTTCATAATCATGGACCTTATACTTTTATCTTCAACTTCTCCCCTACAAAATCATTCTTTCTTTACTGTTTTCCAACATGCCCAAATATCTCCTATCACTTTAAAAACAAACTCTACCATACTATTAGAACATTGCCTTATATTTCTCCTCTTTTTCAGTCAAATTCCTTGAAAAAAAAATGTTTACAGGGCAGATAAACGATGCAACTGGCCCTAGAGTCAAGAGAACCTCAATTCAAACCTCTTTTTTTACTGACTTTTTTTTGTAATCTGATTTTTGACATTATCACTTAATTAAAACTATTCCAGAATTGCCAGTGACTCTTGATTAGTGAATCTGATGATCTTTTCCCTGTTTTAATCCTGTTCAACCTGTCTGCTGCTTCTGACACTGTTACCACCTCTCCTCCTAGAAATCTCTCCTTTCTGAGTTTCCTGACATTATTTTCTCTAGCTTCACCTCTTATTCGCTTGGCCATTCCTCAGTCCTCTTTGCTGGATCATGTGTTCTTGGGGGTTTTTACTGTTTTTTCCCTGCTCCCTTTTATTCTCTCATCAGCTGACATTGGTTTAATTATCACCTTTGTGCAGACAAATATAATATATACATATATATTCAGCCTCAGGCTCTTCCCTAAGTTTCAGGGTCAGATCACCAGTTGTCTTTTGGACATTTCAAACCAGATGTCTCAGAGATGCTTTAGGCTCATCATGTCTGAAATCAATTTCATCCTCCTCCTCCTTAAACCTTCACCTTCTTCAGATATCCCTATTTCTCTCAAAGGCACTGCCATCCCTCCAAGACTGCAGGAGTGTAATCTCAGCATTAAACTGGACTGACTCCTCATTCTCCTTCACCCCACCTCTCCCATCAAATGTCAAAGCTTGCTGTTTCTACCTTCACAACATGACTTGCATCCAATCTTTTCTTTCCATTCATACAGCTACTACCTCAGGAAAGGATCTCATCACCTCCTGCCTACATTATTGCACCATCTTTCTAAGTGGTCTCCCTGCGTCACATGTTTCCCACTCCTGTTCCTCCCATTTACTGCTGCCAAAAGCAATTTCTCTAAAAGCAGATTCATGTGGCTCCAACTCTAGTGACTTCCTGTTGCCTCTCTAGTTTTTAAAGTCCTACAGTCTGACAGCCTATTTTCCAGCTTTGTTGGACATTATTTTACTTTTCATACTCTACAAGGCAGTCCAACTGGCCTTCTTTCTGATCTTCCCAAGTGATTCTCCATCTCCAGCCTCCTTGCCTCTTCACTGTCTCCCCTGCCTGGAACATACTCTCTCTATCCTCCAACCTCAGAGAGACAAAAGGGTCTTCTTCACTTCCTTTAAAACTGAAATTTAAGTGAGAAGATTCTGGGAAGAGTAAGACAGAAAATTGCAAGCTCTCCAGATTTTCCCCAAAAACAAAATACAATCATTCCTCAGGGTGAACATAGAATGAAGCAAAACAAGTGAGTAGGAGCAGAACAGTAGTCCTCCTGGGACTAACTGCCTGAGAGGATGAGATTTGACCTGTACTATGTAAACATCCCCAGGGTAGCTCCTCAGAAACAGGCGTAGACCCCTGGCTTGCAAGGTAGCCTCAGCCCCAGAAATGGGAACTTTCACTTCCCGGACAGTGTGGGAAGTCTGTGAATCCAGGAAGCCTGAGGGAACCTCTGTTGATATGGAACATCAGGCCCAGCGGTGCAGCTGACACATGGCCCCGTGCAAAAGGAACCAGCTGACGTCTGGTGAATGCAGAAGCCATGGGGCAGGGAAGCTGGGACAGCAACCACTTACAGGAGAGTGGAGTGGTTTGGGGTTTCAGGCCAGAGGGGGAGAACTGAAGAAAGATCTGAAGCCAGAGGCAAAATTCCTCCCACCCCCTACTCTAGGTCTTGAAGTGATTACACTGACAAACTCTTATTTTTAAAAAATAAATTCATAAATAAGTAGACAAAGTTGAAAGAACCCAACTATAGAAAATTATTATGGGAATAGGGAAAACATGGATTCCTTATCAGAGGAAGATATGAAGTAAAAAAAAAAAAAAAAAAAAAAGTCTTTCCTAATTCAAAAAGTAATGTTAAATGGCTAACTGCCCAAAAAGAATTTATATAAGAACTCAAAAATGATTTAAAAAATCAAATTAGGGAGCCTGAGGAAAAACTTTTTAAAAATAACAAAAGTCTAGGAAAAACCTTCAAGAAGATTATGGGGGAAAAAAAATCAATCAACTAGAAAAAGAAATTCAGAATATTAAGAAAGGCTCTTTGAAATTAGGATTGGGCAAGGGGAAATCAATAAAGTTATAAGAGACCAAGAAATAAAACAAAATGTAAAGAATGAAAACAGTAGAAGAGAATGCGAGATATGTCATAAGCTTTAACATATTTAAAATGTATTGGTCAACCTGCCATCTGGGGGGGGGGAGGAAATTAGAACAAAAGGTTTGGCAATTGTCAATGTTGTAAAATTTCCCATGCATATATCTGGTAAATAAAAACTATTAAAAGAAAAAAAGATATGTCATAAGACAAACAACAGATCTGGAGAACATTTCAAGAAGAGAAAACATAAGAATAATTGGACTATCTGAAAGCTATGTCCCCCCCCAAAATTGGCTTGATACTATAATATAAGAGAGAATTTAAGAAAATTGTCCTGCACTAATACATGGTTGGTGGAGTTGTGAAAGGATCCAACCATTGGGAGAGCAGTTTGAAGCTATGCCCAAAGGGTTATAAAATTGTTCAACCTTTGATCCTGCAGCGCTACTACCAGGTCTATATCCCAAAGAGATCATAAAAAAGGGGAAAGAATATATGTACAAAAATGTTTGTTATCAACCCCTTTCATAATGGCAAGGAACTGGAAACTGTGGATGCCCATCATTTGGGGAATGGCTGAATAAGTTGTGGTATATAAATGTGATAGAATATTATTGTTCTACAAGAAATGATGAGCAGGTCAATTCAGAAAAACTCATATGAACTGATGCTAAGTGAAGTGAGTAGAACTAAAAGAATGTTATACACAGCAACAGCAAGATTATGAGATGATCAATTATGAAAGTCTTGGCTCTTTATAACAATGAGGTGATTCTAATAGACTTGTGATGGAAAGAGCCACCCACAACCAGAAAGAGAACTATGGACATTGAATGCAGATCACAGCACAGTATTTTCACCATTTTTCTTGTTGTTATAACTTCTTGCTTGCTTTTTTCTTTCTCAGTTTTTTTTTCCCTTTTGAGCTGATTTTTCTTGTGCAGCATGATAAATGTGGAAATATGTTTAGAAGAATTGCACATACTTAACCTATATTGTATTACTTGCTGTCTAAGGGAGGGGAAGGGGGAGAAAGGAGAAGAAAAAATTAGAAAAAAAAGGTTTTTAAAGGTGAATGTTGAAAACTGTCTTTGCATGTATTTTGAAAAGTAAAAAGTTATTATTTTGAGGGGAAAAAAGAAAAGAAAATTGTCCTGTAGTGATAAAACAAGAGGGGAAAGTAGAATTAGGGGGAAAAAAATCCACCAACCACCAACTGAAAGAGATCCTACCAGGAAAACACACAAGAACATCATTGCTAAATTTTGAAGTCCCCAGATCAAAGAGAAAATTTTATAAGTAATAACAACAACCAAATTTTTTTTAATTCAAATATGCTGGAGCTACAATTAGAATCATACACAACCTATCAAGTGGCTACGATAAAGGACAATAGCTCGTGGAATATAATTATGCTATAATACAGGTTGACAATAGAACTGTGGTTGTAGCCAAAAATATTATATCCAGCAAAATTAAATATAATATTGAATGAAAAAAGAAATGGACATTCAATAGCTGTCAGACTGTCAGGATTTTGTTGCAAACAAATCTATATTTGGAAATATATCATATATGTACAAACATATGTGAACTCAAAAGAAAATTTGACATATAAAAGCCAACATGAAAGACTGATTTCAAGGGTCTCAATAAGGACAAACTGTTTATATTTTTTATATGTGAAAATGTAAACCATATGTCTAAGATTATCATTAGTAATTGGTATAAGGAATCCTAGTGAGTCTCAGCCATTTCCCATATATAATTTTTAGTGATAACATGAGGACATGCTTGCAATTATCTAATGGAATGCCAGGAAGCATAGGAAGGGAAAGCTACCCTCCCTGTGCATTGATTAATAAATTTCCTTTTTTGGTGACTTGTGTTTGCCTTGGAAATCTGGCTAATTCCCTGAGTAAATGTAGTTATCCTAAAGGAATAAACAAATATTCTCTTCGGAGGATACCTCAAGATAAAGCACCCTGCACATGGAAGGCTGCTTTGTCTCAAGAGTTACATATCAAATGAGAATGCTTACTGTAGTGCCTTATTTGTTCTCAGACTATAAAAACCTCTTAGGGGAAAGGGACTTTGAGAATCTCACCTAGAAGGGAATGTTCCCATTTCCAACCCTGATTACTGTGACTAGGGATTCTCCCATCCAAGAAACTCAGGTGCTAGTGGAAAAGATTGGGGTAGAGCTGAGCATGATGTAATTCTAAAAAGCAAAACTATGTAGGAAAAGGTAAAAACAGTAATTATGCTATGCAAATGAGGTGCAAGAACAATAACAGACAGGAATTACAGGGGGCAAGAGGGCTGGGGGTTCGGAAATCCTATTCACATTAGAATGAGTTAAAAAGGGAACTATATATATACATGTATTATGTATGTATGTATGTACATAACACCCTCCAAAATTTATTTATAAAAAAATAAGAGGGGGAGAGAATAGAATAAAATATAGTGGGTATAAAAGAATATTTGAATTAATGGGCATGGAATAAGGTATGCAGAATAATGGGAAAGAGGCAAAGAAGGAAGGAAAGAATGGTGAGGGAGCATAGGATGGATTCTTGGAGATCAAGGGGGAGAGAGAAGATTAAATAATAATAAAACAAGCTAGTCGAAAGAAGTAGAAGAGTTAACAAAGATAGGAAATAAGAAATAATGCAAATATATGTGTGTATACATACCCACACCCACACACATATGTAAACATAAATATATTCATGTTTAATATTAGCCTGCTTAGGGGAAATAAGGGGAGAGAGGTAGAAAGTGGGAGGGAAGCAAAAAAAAGAGAAAAATTACAAGGAAGCAAAGAAAAAGTAAACAGTTCTGAATACAATGTGTTCTATTATATATACTTTCATGAAATGGAAATTTATAGTAAGATATTTTGAAATGTTATATTCTGCTGTATACATGACAATGTTTTTTTCTTTTTCTATTTTTTTTCTATTTAAGTTTTAAATAAATTTTTAAAAGGATGAAACAAGAATCAAATTCCACCAAAAGTCTTTCCTGAATCCCCAACTGTTAGTGCTGTCCCTCCCAAAACACTTTGTATTTATCTACTTTGTGTATGTGTTAACATACTTATGCTGTAAATAATTTTATATACATACTTCTTGTTTATCCTTATAACACAATCTCATTTCAGGAAGGGAGCGTTTCCTTCTTTGTGTTTACATCTCTAACACCCAGCATCGTGCTTAATAAATACTTATTGATTGGGTTGGTTGATAGTATAATCTATCCTATACCTGTTCATCTTTCTACAAGAACAGGGTGAGAGATTTTATCAAATGTTTAAATAAAAGCTATGTAAACCATATCCACCACATTTCTCCAATCCATCAAACTTTTAAAACTGTCAAGCCAAATCAATAATAATAAATTTATTAAATACTTACTATGTGCAAAGCCCTGGATTGGGGACACAAAGAAGGGCAAAAACGCAGTCCCTACCCTCAGAGAGCTCACATGCAAACTGGGGAGACAACATACAAACACTCTGTGCCTACCAAATATATGCAGGTAAACTAGAGGTGATTTCTGAAAGGGAGGGAGATCAAAAAGGCTTGAAGAGGGAGAATATTCCAGACTTGGGGCAGTTAGTGAAAAGCTTCACATTCCACAGGGAAACCTGCAGGAAGCCAGTTTTGTTGGAACATAGAGTACAGAGAGGAGCAAAATGAAAGAAGACTGGAAGGATGGGAGGGGCCCAGATTATGGAAGATTTTAAGTCAAAAGCAGAGTTTCATAATTGATCCTGGAGGTAGCAGAGAATCATGGGAGTCTATGTAGTCGGACAGGTAGGTGACAGAGAATAGAGTGCCAAACCTGATGTTAGAAGGACTTGAGTTCAAACCTAGCCTCAAACACGAACTATGCTTCCATCAGTCTCTTTCTCTGTAAAACGGATTAGAGAAGGAAATGGCAAACCATCCAGTATCTCAGCCGGGAAAACCCCAAGTGGGGTCACAAAGAGTCAGACATGATTAAACATGGTCAGAATTGTCAAAAAAAAAAAAAAAGTGGTGGGGGGGGACTATTGTCTTATATGACCTATCGTTTGAATACAGAATTGGTGCTTTGTCATCATAATTTCCTTTCCTACAAGTTCACTTCTTTTAATAAAAAACATTCTAGAATTTGGCCAGGAACTGAAATCAAACTCACTGACCTAGATTCTTCACATTCTCTTTGTTGAAAATCATCACTGTATGGATTCTTCTCCACTGCAGAGTGGGGGGACAAAAAGCACTGACTGCTCTCAACTTTCCCATGAGTTAGGTGGACCAGGCGACTAGTTCTGAGGGAAAGAGGTTATCTGTCCAGAAGTGCCCTGATCTTTCTTCCCTCTCAGGAGAGTCCAGGAGACGAGGTGGTCTGAGAAGGGCCCACCAGAGAGGGAAGAGAGGCTACTGATTACAGAGATCTCATTCTTGGGCTTATATCCAAAGGGAGGGAGAGTATGTATATATATATTTATATACCCCACATATCATACATTATTTGTATTCTTATATAATAAAACATTTATAGCTGTATTTTTCATAGCAGCAAAAATTTTGAAACAAAGAAGGTTAGTAGTTGTATGATATGTACATACATAAATATATCTGTGCTTAACTATACATATATACATATGTTCATATATATGTATATGCATACCTGCATGTATACCCACACATACACCTACATACATACACATTTACACATACAGACATGCATCTAAAACAATATTAATATGGCTGACATATAATGTCAATTTCTCTTTTAATTGAATATTTAAGTTTGATTTTGTCTAAGATCAATGATAACCAGCTCTCCTTTTTTCCCCTAGTAAATTCTAACTCCTGATCCTTATTATTGTACCATTGGGCTCTCTTAAATTGGCAGAGTACCTTGTCTTGTAATGCTCAGAGATTACATTCAAAACATGTTTGGAGCTTAAAAAAAAAAACTAATCTAGTTTTTTGTCTCCAATTAGAAATAAACACCAAATTATATAAAACTGTCTGAAACCATTTTAAGAACTCGATGAAGATATTCTTCGGTAAAAAATTAATTGACCACAGTTTCATGAATAAGGTAGCCAAAGCAGGTCCTTACAATTTTACTGAAGCAGCAATGTCTCATCTAGCATTTGCTAGATAAAATTAAGCAATAATCAAGGTTTCACACCCTCCTCCCACCCCACCCCCCATCCTCTTTAGGGGAAAACCATCCATCCCAGACATCAATTTACAATTGATTCAGTTGCTCAATGTGTCAAATATGTTTCATGGTTCTTGCTGATCTACTTCTCTATTCTATGATCTTTGTTGTCAAAAGATACTAACATTATTATGTTTGTTTGTTTGTTTGTTTGTTTGCTGAGGCCATTGGGGTTAAGTGACTTGCCCAGGAAGTGTTAAGTGTCTGAGACCAGATTTGAACTCAGGTCCTCCTGACTTCAGGGCTGGTGCTCTATCCACTGTGCCATCTAGTTGCCCCCATATCAACATTATTGAGCCTAATTTCATATCTGAGTGATGTGGAATTTGCAGGTAGAATAGGAACAGGTTGCATATTTGTACACCTATCTTCTTTGATAGATTAGTAAAGCATTGTTTTGTAAGAAAAATATATTTCCTTTTTCTATCATTCATATTGTACTAAAAGATAATGTGGCTTAATGGATAAAATCCTGGACTTGAAGTCAAAAAGGACTGAATTGAAATTCTGCCTATGACACCTCTGTGTGACCATAAGCAAGTCACCTCTTCTCTGAGTCTTCAGCAACTCTCCAACACTATAATTTATAAATAGTTTCTCAGTGAATAAATCTCAGGTCCCTGAAGCATGTTGTACTAACAAATTCTACTAAAAAATTATTATCCTATATGTACTCTGACTCAGGAATACTATTATTGCTTTTAGGCATATATTCGAACACTGTCAGAGACAGAAGGAAAGATCCCAAATATGAAAAAAAACAAATTTTATAACTGTACTTTTTGTCAAAGCAAAGAACCAGAAAGTGAGTTTTCACCAAATGGGGAATGATAGAACAAATGATGGTAAATAAATGTAATGATGTGTTATTATGTCATAAAATAACAACAGCTACAAAGAATTCAAAGACACATAGAAAGACTTATATGAAATTATGTAGAATGAATTAAGAGTGATTTATATGGTCACCACAATCATGTATAGGAGGAAAACAACTATGAAAAATTTCAGAACTTTGTTTAATGGAGCAACTATGATTTCAGAGGACTGATAGTGAAACATGCTTCCTCCTTCTCGAAGAGAGGTGGTGGAATACAGGTTTTCAAGGAGGTGTATGTTTCACCTGTCAGATTGGCTAAGATGACAGGAACAAATAATGATGAATGTGGGAGGGGCTGTGGGAAAACTGGGACACTAATACATTGTTGGTGGAGTTGTGAAAGAATCCCGCCATTCTGGAGAGCAATTTGGAACTATGCCCAAAAAGTTATCAAAATGTGTATACCCTTTGATCCAGCAGTGCTGCTATTGGGCCTATATCCCAAGGAAATACTAAAGAGGGGAAAAGGGACCTGTATGTGCCAAAATGTTTGTGGCAGCTCTTTTCGTAGTGGCTAGAAACTGGAAAATGAATGGATGTCCATCAATTGGAGAATGGTTGGGTAAATTATGGTATATGAATATTATGGAATATCATTGCTCTGTAAGAAATGACCAACAGGAGGAATACAGAGAGGTTTGGAGAGACTTACATGAACTGATGCTGAGTGAAATGAGCAGAACCAGAAGATCACTGTACACTTCAACAACAATACTGTATGAAGACGTATTCTGATGGAAGTGGAAATCTTCAACATAGAGAAGATCCAACTCATTTCCAGTTGATCAATGATGGACAGAAACAACTACACCCAGAGAAGGAACACTGGGAAGTGAATGTAAAATATTAGCACCACTGTCTATCTACCCAGGTTACTTATACCTTCGGAATCTAATACTTAATGTGCAACAAGAAAATGGTATTTGCACACATATATTATATCTAGGTTTTACTGTAACATATGTAAAATGTATGGGATTGCCTGTAATCTAAGGGAGGGAGTAGAGGGAGGGAGGGGAAAATTTGGAAAAATGAATACAAGGGATAATGTTATAAAAAAAATTACTCATGTATATATACTGTCAAAAAATATATAATTATAAAATTAAAAAATAAATTTAAAAAATTTAAAAATTAAAAATTTTTTTTAAAAAGGAGGTGTACGTTTTCTTATAACGAATGGGTTCATTTGTTTTATTTGTTCGATCTTGCTCACCCCAAGCCTCTTGAGAGATTACAGTACAGAGGGTCGGTCATGTGTATTGGTGGGAGAGTGGGCCCCAGGTGTGTTGCTACTTTTCTTTCCACCCAATTTCTTCGAGGTCTTCTGCTTTAAGATAATGTTGTCTTACAGCTGACTAGTAAACACACAGGCAGGAGCTGCAGTTTTGTAGGGAGACAAACTTACAGAGGCCTTGATCCTGGGAAGTCTTTTCTGAGGGACCCATAGGCAAGCAGTCTGAGTCTCCCTGAACATCATACTTCCTCCATAGGCCTGTTGGCTTTTCATATTGAAATGTTCCCTTTGGTTTCTTGTCCCCAGGAGCCACACAGGGAGTATATTAGAATGGAAAGAGCAATGGATTTAAAGTCAAAGGATCTACATTCAGTCTTCCCTCTGCCTTTTACTGTCGTTTGACCTGCGTGTGTCACTTAACTCAGTTTCCTCTTCTGTAATGATTAGATTGGACTAGGTAGTTTTGAAGGTCCCTTCAAATTCAAAACATATGAACCAATGATATGAATGATATATTTTACAGCATTTAATTTCCAAATGCCTAGAAGTTGTTCTTTTGAATGTTCAAAAAAAATAATCAATTTTAACTGTTAATAAAAATTTTTGTAAAATAGTTTTTTTTTTTTTATTTCCTTATTCTATGCAGAGAAAAACAAATGGATTTTAGGGTTTTTTATTTAATAGGATCACTTTGGACATTGATCATGATAGTCAGCTATCATAATGATAATAATAATAAATAGAAGACATTTATATAGCATTTAGAATTGGGAAGCAAAGGCCAGTAATGACCTGGAGTTACTGAGGGGAATAAGTCTGCTCTTACACAATGTAACCACAAACTGCTGGCTTAGGAGTTTGGGGAGCCAGCCTAACCAGGCCTTTGCTTCCCTCGTCATCACTAGACTGCCAGCTTCCTTTGTTGTTGCAGTTGTGTCCCTTTCGCTTGCAAAATAGGAGTATGACGTGCTATTTAATGTTGAGTGAAGTGAGCAGAACGAGAAGAGCATCGTACCCACTAAGAGTAACTGTGCCATGATCAACTAGGACTGACTTTGCTCTTCTCAGCAATTCAATGATGCAAAGCAATTCCAAAAGATTCATGGAAAAAAATGCTACTCACATTCAGAGAAAAACTATGAAGTCTGAATGCAAATCAAGCCACATTATTTTCACTTTTTTTGGTTTTTTGAGGTTTTTCCCTTCTATTCTGTTTCTTCTTTCACAATATGACTAATGTGAAAATGTTTTTTCCATGATTACATATGTATAACCTAAATCAGATTGTTTGCTGTCATTGAGAGGGAGGAAAGGGAAAAGGAAGGAAATTTGGAATTCAAAATCTCCCAAAAATTTGTCTTCAGACAGTTTCTAGCTCTGTGACACTGGACAAGTCACAATCTCTACATCTCAGTTTCCTCAACTATAATATGGAGATAATAAAAGGACCTATGTCCCAAGATTGTTATGAGGATCAAATGAGATAGGCAATATTTGTAAAGTGCTTAACACAGTGCCTGACACATAGTAGGCTCTTAATAAATGCTTGTTTCTCTGTGATGGACTTGGCTCTTTTCAACAATGAGGCAGGTACAATAGACATGATAGAACATGTCATCTGCATCCAGAGAGAGAACTATGTAGACTGAATGTGGATCAAAGCATAGTATTTTCACCTTTTTGTTGTTCTTGTTTTTTATTTCTTTCTCATTTTTTCCCTTTTAATCTGATTTTTTCTGATTTCTTACATGATGAATATGGTAATATGTTTAGAAGAATTATATATATTTAATCTATATCAGATTGCTTGCTATTTTGGTAGGGGGAAAACTTGGAACACAAGGTTTAGCTAAAGTGAATGCTGAAAAATATCTTTGCATGTATTTGGAAAAATAAAATATTTTTTAAATGCTTGTTTCCTTCTTTCCTTATATCCATCATGCCAAACTTCTATACCCCAATATTCTTACAATCAAATAATTCCTTAAACTTGTAGAGCACTTTCACATTTCAAAACTTGATGTCATCTTAAGATATAAGAGAAACAATTTCTGTGAGACAGGTAGGGCTTCTGGAAACCATGCCCGTACTTTTACTTTTCCACAAGAATGGGACAGGCTTCTGGAGGGAGGGGTACATAATGAGAGTAGTACAGATAAAACAAGAAAAGAAAAAAATCAATGAAACATTTTTTAAAAGTACAGAGAAGAAAGTTCAGAAGGGGACACAAAGAACCAGGACACTTGTGTTACATTCATGTTGAATTTTCAATATTCTTCAAAACCCCAAAATGTCAGTGTAACATACTCAAACTTCTTTTTTATTCTTTGTATATTGAAATACTCAAGTTTGGTAACAAAGATCACTTAAAAAACAAATTTTGCAAATAGTATGTTAGGTAGAAAGGAATAGAGGCTTACTTAGAGATGTGATTTGTGAGAGGGAATTCTCAAATCACATTGTGTAAGTATTTGGCAACTTCCATTTGTGCAAATGACAAAGATTGGAGCTGGGCTGGGGCTAGGACTGGAAGTTATCACTGTTTATCATGAAAACCAGTTCAGCAGGACTTGGTTCTTAGAGAGTTAAGGAAAGAGAGATCTATTACCTCCCAGGATTTGGATCTTATTCTAACCTGCACCTAAGGTGTGCAAAGCAGCAGGATGAAGTGACTCCAGATCCCAAGGGGCAGCCAAGAACACTATCACTCATATACTCAAGCATTCCATGAGCCCATCAAGGTGAATGCTTCTCCAACCATATAGCTTACTGCCCATTCCCTGTCCATGATCTCCCATAAGTTCGCCATGGGGGAGACCTTTCTCAATTTCTCCTGACATTGAGAGGACACCTGTGAAGTACCCAGGATGCCACCCCATCTCCACCCCTGTCTTTGTATAACCTATGAAACAAAGAGCACTGGCGCACCTTTTTTAAAAGGAAAATGCAAAAATCAATCTGTATGGATGCTATGAACTACTATTGTGTATTTTGTTGTTGATATTAGACTTTGAAAGAAAATCTCTGCCCTAACCTTCTGGGTTAGACAGATGCTGGCTGGACTGCAAACAAGTAGTACTGAGCTCAAGTGCTTGAATCTTCAATTAGCTACAAAAAATTAAGAACCCAGAGTAAAATCTGGATACAAGTATTTGTTAATAATAGCTAGCATTGTACACAGCTCTTTAAGTTTACAAAGGACTTTGTGGGCCTTCTTTCATTTTAACCTCACAATAGCCTGGGAAGCAGGTGCGAAGGCTATCTCTATTTCACAGATAAGTCTAATCAGAAAGGTTTCAGTGACCTGACCACAGTCAAGGGAGGAAGCCTCAGAGCTGGGCTCAGCTTTTCTCATGTACAAATCTGGTGCCCTGCCCATTGCACCACCTAGCTGCAGAGTGAGCAAAATAATAGACTGGAAGTTTGAAGATGGGCTGGGAGGACCAGAGTATGATACTTGTCTCCTGAGGAAGTAAATGTGGGCCAAGAAACAATAGTTGGAACCAAACATGGAACAACTGATTGAATTTAGATTGGAAAAGAAGTAGGATTAGGCTGTACACTGTCCCTTATTTAATTTAAATGTAAAATTGTTGTTGAATTGTTCCAGCCATATCTGACTCCCTGTGAACCCATTTGGTATTTTCTTGGAAGAGATCCTGAAGTAGTTTGCCATTTCTTTCCTTACTGAGGTAAGCAGGATTAAGTGATTAGCCCAAGGTCACCTCGCTAGTAAGTGTCAGAGGTCAGATTTGAATTCAGAAAAACTCATCTTCCTGATTCCAAGGTCCTTGCCCCTATATGCAGAATACATCATGTGAAATTCGGGGATGGATGAATCAAAAGCTCGATCATTTCCCAACTCCACCACTTTAGTGATCTAGTTTTTCCCACATCCCTCTCAACATTTGTCATTATATTTTTCTGTCATCTTAGTCAATCTGATTGGCATGAAATAGTACCTCACAGTTGTCTTAATTTGCATTTCTCTAATCAATAATGATTTAGAGTCTTTTGATTATAAATGACTTTAATTTCTTCATTTTAAAATTGTTCATATTTGGGGACAGCTGGGTGGTGCAGTGGATAGAGCACCAGCCCTGAAGTCGGGAGGACTTAGTGTTCAAATTTGGCCTCAGACACTTCCTGGCTGTGTGACTCTGGGCAAGTCACTTAACCCCAATTGCCTCAGGAGAGAGAGAGAGAGAGAGAGAGAGAGAGAGAGAGAGAGAGAGAGACAGAGAGAGAGAGAGAGAGAGAGACAGAGAGAGACAGAGAGAAACAGAGAGAGAGGAGACAGAGAGAGAAGGGGGGGGGGGGAAGAGAGAGGGAAAGAGAGAAAATGTGTTCATATTCTTTGGGGATATCCAATTGGGGAATGACATTTTTATAAAAATATGAGGTCTTTATCAGAAACACTGGCTATAAAAGTGTTTCCCAGTTTTCTAATTCCCTTCTAATCTTAGCTGTATCAGTTTTGTTTATGCAAAATCTTCTTAATTTAATGTAATCAAAATTATCCATTTTGAGAAATCTCAGTTATTCAAGTGGGTTTATTGTATATCCTGCAACTTTGCTAAAGTTGTTTAATTGCTTCAAGTAGTTTTTTAGCTGATTCCCTAAGTATACCATCATATCATCTGCAAAGAGTGATAGTTGTGTTTCCTTGTTGCCTATTTTAATTCCCTCAATTTCTTTTTCTTCTCTTATTGCTAAAGCTAACATTTCCAGCACAATATTAAATAACAATAGTGAAAATGGGCATCCTTCTTCATTTTTGATCTTACTGGAAATGCTTCTAGCTTATCCCAATTACTCATAATGTTTGGTAATAGTTTTAGATACTGCTTTTCATTTTAACGAAAATTCCATTTATTCCTATACTCGAATGGGTGCTGTATTTTGTCAAAAGCTTTTGAATCCATTGAGATAATCATATGATTTCTGTAGTTTTGCTATTGATGTGGTCAATTATGCTGATAGTTTTCCTACTATTGAACCAGTCCTGCATTCCTGGTATAAATCTCATCTGATAATAGTGTATTATTCTAGTGATAAATTGCTGTAATATATCTTTGCTAATATTTTATTTAATTTTTTTGCATTACTATTCATCAAGGAAATTGGTCTATAATTTTCTTTCTCTGTTTTGAGTACTCTGCTATGGATATCAGTATTATATTTGTGTCATAAAAAGAAATTTTGTAGAACTCCACCTATTTTTCCAGTAGTTTGTGTAGTATTGAAATTTAATTGTTCTTTAAATGTTTGGAAAAACCCACTTATAAATCCATCTGACCCTGGAGATTTTTTCTTAGAGTTCATTAACAAAAAAGGAAATAAAATATTTAATCCCATTTGCTCTTCTTTTAATCTGGGCAATTTATATTTTTGTAAATAATCATCCATTTCACTTAGATTGTCAGATTTATTGGTATATTGTTGGGCAAAATAACTTCTAATGATTGCTTTAATTTCCCCTTCATTGGTGGTGAACTCACCTTTTTCATTTTTGATACTGCTAATTTGGTTTTCTTCTTTTTTTTCTAATCAAATTAACCAAAGTTTTATGTATTTTACTGGATTGTTTTTCCCCCATAAAACTAGCTCTCAGTTTTGTTTATTAGTCTGTAGTGTTTTTTTGGTTTTGTTTTTTTTTTTTTTTTTGGTTTTTTTTACTTTCCTTTTAATTCAGATTTTCAGAACTTCTAATTTGGTATTTAAGTGAAAGTCTTAAATTTGTTCTTTTTCTAGCTTTCTTAGTTGCATGCCCAATTCATTGATCTTCTTTTTCTTTTTTTTCTCCTTTTCTTTTCTTTTCTTTTGCTAGGCAATTGGGGTTCAGGGCTGGTGTTCTATCCACTGCACCACCTAGCTGCCCCTGATTTCCTCCTTCTATGGTTTGTTCATTGTAAGCATTCCAAGATAAAATTTCTCCTAAGTATTGTTTTGATTGCATCCAATAAATTCTGGTAATGCCTCATTATTGTTGTTCTCTTTGATGAAATTTTCAATTGTTTCTATGATTTGTTGTTTGACTCAATCATTTTTTAAGATTAGATTATTTAGTTTTCAATTAGTCTTTAAAATATCTTTCCAGGGTCCATTATTTCACATATTTTTATTGCATCATGATTGGAAAGAATGAATTTAGTATTTCTGTTTTTCTGCATTTGATTGAGATTTTTCATGTCCATTTAATACATGGCCAGTTTTTATGTAGGTGCCATGTACTGCTCAGAAAAAAAAAAAAAAGTATATTCCTTTCTATGCCCTTTTAGTTTTCTCCATAGATCTATCACATCTAACTTTTCTAAAATTCTATTCACTTTCTTAACTTTTTTATTTTGTAGTTAATTTATCTAGTTCTGAGGGGGAGATTAAGATCCCCACTAGCATAGTTTTGCTATTTCTTCTTGTAACTCACTTAACTTCTCTTCTAAGAATTTGGATGCTATACCACTTGGTGCATATATATTTAGTATTGATATTTATTCATTCTCTATAATACCTTTTAACAAGTTGTAATTTCCTTATCTTTTAAAATTAAATCTATTTTTACTTTTTCTTTGTCTGAGATCAAGATTGCTATTCCTGCTTTTTCTACTTCAGAAAAATCATAATATATTCTGCTTCAGTCTTTTATCTTTACTCTGTATGTATCTCTATGCTTCAAATGTATTTCTTGCAAATAACATATTGTAGGATTTTAGTAATTCACTCTGCTATCTGCTTCCATTTTATGGAAGAGTTCATCCAATGATTGAAGAAGTCAAAAGAGATAGCCCAAGACACAAATGATTAACAGAGAAATTCCTGTCTTAGACGAGGTTAAAGGCGATAACCTGAGACACAAATGATTAATAGAATTTTACATCCTTAAGAGAAATTCCTGTCTTATTTACAAGTCTCTCAGGAACCTCTTTGATATACAAACATCTCTATATCCGAAGGAAGCAGAAAAGTCCTTTTCAAATACAAACTTTGTTTATGATCCTGTTTCATTTATAAAATGAATCTCCAAAATTCTATTCCTTGCACTAGGCTTTTCTCTGCCTTTTGCCCGCCAACTTTGCTGCACCATCCCCTTTCAGGCAGTCTGGCCTTTCTCCTTGGAGGCCAATTGCCTGTCTATCCTTTTACTAATCAATAAAGATTTTGTTTTAATACAGTATTGAGTAGTGAATTCATTTGCTAAATGAACTTGGCCCTTGGTACTTTGGGAAGGAGGAGGGAGAGAGGTAATCAGACAGACAGCCAGGAAGGACTGACCCATCTTCTTAAAGCCTCATTTTCGTCCTCATCATGATGATTACTATTTTCCTTCATTCTATCTCTTTCCCTCTCCCTTTTATTACTTTTCTTTCTTTTCCCCTTTCTTTCAACATTGTTTTACTTCTGACCACCACCTCTCTCAATCTGCCCTCTTTCAATCAGCTTTTCTTTCCTCTTTTCCCTTCTACTTCCCTAAAAGGCAAGATAAATTTCTATATCCACCTAAGTGTATGTTATTTCCTTTTTGAATCTGATGAGAAAGCTTCAAATAATGATCATTCTCTCCCTTCTTTTACTCTAATAGGTCTTTTGTGCCTCTTCATATTGTAATGCTGGAGAAACTGAGGCAAGATAGAGATTAGAGAATTTTTAATATTTTATTAATTGGAGAGTTTAATTGACTGGACAGGATTCTCGTCTCAAAATATCCAGCGATGAATGGGAGAATGACAAAAACTTTTATATCTTTCAAACAAAGAAAAGAAGAGCGGGAAAAGTTCTTACAGAACCTTTTGGTTCTGTCCGCATGGGGAGAGGCAATAAAGTCTTACTGAAAACCAGAATCAGGATGTTTGAATAAAAAGAAGTAAGGATGTCAATTGAAGTATCCGGGATGGTCTTATATCTTGGAATATTTTAGAGAGACAGTGTCACAAATTGTTTGGAGGCAGAGGGAGCTAGGAGCCAGGATGTCTGATCTGCTCCTCATTCTCCCATTGACAATTTATAACCTTAGAGCAAATGGTCCTCAGTCTTAATGAACCAGAGGGTTTTACAACTTAGGGGGATTGAGGCAGAACAGTTAAGGAAACTGAGACAGAACAATTCAGGGAAACTCAGTCAGGACAATAAGGGAAAACTAGTGCAGGGAAACTGAGGTAGATCCGCTCAAGGAGAGTGTGGCATAACAATATAAAGTAATTTATCCTATTCTGCCTCCTCCTTTCTTCTTCTCCCATGTCATTTTTTCCCATTATGTCATTTTTGCTGGGTAGTCAATTTTTGGTAGATCTTTTGCATTCCAGAATATTATATCCTAAGCCCTATGATCCTTTAATGTAGAGTATGTTAAATCCTATATAGTCCTAACTGTGGCTCCTTGATATTTGAACTGTTTCTTTCTGGCTACTTGTAGTATTTTCTCCTTGGCCTGTTAATTCTAGGATTTGGTTACAATACTCCGATGTCTCTGGATATCAGAGTAGTCTGACACCACTTATGCAGTTAGAGAAGCTTTATTGCTTGGTTACATCATCTTGTCCCTTCTGCTTCCCTGCTTCCTCTCTCTCCCTCTGCTATCCTGTACTATTATCCCTCTTATCTCCCTTGCCAGAGTGCCCCAGCAACAAGTATGTGTTTAGCTTGTGTATCCAGGAGCCCCACTCCTGAGATGGTGGAAGGGATCTTGATTTGGTGCATGCTCAATGCCTATCCTGGTGTTTCTACTGGGTATGTACACCTGACCTTTAGCCAGTGAGGCAGAATTCACATCCAAGGCCTCAATACCCATTCCTAAGAGTGAGCTGACCGAGATCCAACCAGCCAAAGACCACAAGGGTCAAATAGCACAAGATTTATCTTTGCACAGACTTGCTTATGCAAATAGGGCATTGTGTGCAAGGTACATGATGAAGGGTCTCAAGATTAATGCAGACTCTTGTTATTCTGTTCCTTAGGCAGAGATGGGTCCGTAGGTTTCTCTCTTTCTCCTCTCCAAAGTGCTAAGGATGGGTCCTCTGCCTACTCTAAGCTGTGACAAGTAAGGCTTTATTGATTAGGAAATAACACCAAGATGTCTTGGCAGGCAATATCTGCTTCCAGAGAGAAGCTATATTGCAAGAAGCATAGCTTGAGAACTTTATTTTATACAAAACAGCATCATAAAACAGAATTTATATCGGAAAGATTTTCTGCTTCCAGAGGATACGGAGAAGTTTGTATATCAAAGGAGTTTCTCCAGAGACTGTAAGTCCTTTGAAGTTTGTATAAAGAAAGGAATTTTTCTCCAGAGGTTTTGTTGGTCATTTACATACTGGGCTGTCTGCTTTCTTCTCATCACCTAGCATTCTTATTGCTAGGTTCCTTAGCAGTTTTGTTTGACTGATTCTTGATTTTTCATAGGGGCATTAGCTTCCATTTGCCCAGCTATAATTTTTAAGGAATTGTTTTTGTGAGCTTTGTACCTCCTTTTCCATTTAGCCAATTTTACTTTTCCTTGATAATTTCTTAAAAGATTATGTCCAGGTTCTTCTTTTTTTGACCATGATTTTCAGACAGACCAATAATTTAAAATTTTATCTTTCCTGGAGCTACTTTCCAAGTCAGTTGTTTTTCCAAAGAGATGTTTCACATTTTTTCTATTTTTTTTTTGATTTTGCTTTATTGTATTTTGATTTCTTATAGTCATTAACTTCCATTTGCTCAACTCTATTTTTTTTTTAATTAAAGCTTTTTATTTTCAAAACATATGTATGGGTAATTTTCAACATTCACCCTTGCTAAACCTTGTATCCAAAATTTTTCCCTCCCTTTCCCCCACCTCCTCCTGATTCTTCTAATTTGCTTATATCACTCTTTATGTCTAAATCACTTCCTTATTTTCGTATAGGGTATTAGGTGTAGGTCAATGCCTAGTTTCTGCCACACTAATTTTTAATTTTCTCAGCCGTTTTTGTCAAATATTGAGTTCTTATCCCAAAAGCTGGGATCTTTAGATGTCAAAAACTATAGGACTATTTTGTCCTATGAACGCAATATATTCTACTGATCAACTACTCTATTTCTTAACCGGTAACAAATAGTTTTGATGACCACTGCTTTATAATATAGTCTTTAGGTCTTAACCTAAAGTAACTTACCCCAGTAGTTGGTGCCCTTGAGTTTATCATACTGCTATTCTATTCATTTAAGTCTTAGGTATCGAGTCTGTTTCATTGATATTATATTTTAAACAATACCAAACAGTTCTGTTTATTCATTAACAATACAAGATGTTAGAAATCCCTCTTTCTCAATTTTTTTTACATTATTTTTTAGATTCTTTTTCACTGAATCGTGTCTTCTATAAAGGACTCCTTTGGTAGTTTTGACTGGTAGTCATAGTTGAGAGTCTCAAGAAGCCTACACTGGTTCCTTTCACCAATATATAATACTGAATATGTAGATTAATCTAAATATTGTCATTTTTGTTATTTTGGCACCCCAACCATAAGCCATTAATCCTTCCAATTATTTGTCTTTTTCTACAGTGTTTTGCAACTGTATTCATAAAATTCCTGTGTGGCAACAATTCTGAATAACCAGAGTCCCAGATATTTTTTTTTTATTTCTACAGGGTTTTATTGGTAAAAAGAATTTAACTATTTTAGTGGTTTTATTTTATATCTGACACTTTGCTGATTATTAATAATTACTTTGTAAAGCTGTATTCATCATATTTGTTGTTTCCACTTGTAAGGAAAAAGAATCTGTTCTGCCTCAATCATGCCAATTACAGTATGGGATAACCTAAGAGAATACCGAGATGCTGAAGAAAGAGAGGTCCATTCCAGTTTAGTTATTAATAGGCTTTATTAGGGTTAGCTGGGGGAGGGTAAAGGGAAGGAGGAGGTAGGGGGGGAAGATTTACTCAGAGGGGAAGTCCTTGGCAGCAAGAGGCAAATTTGGTGAATTCCCACACCCATCCTTAGGGCAGAGTAGGTACTATACAGAAATAAAACCCAGAAAGCATAGTGCCAAGGATGAAATCAAAGTCACATGCAAGTCATCCCTTGGGATACTTATAACTTCTTTTGTTTACATTTACTCAAGGTAGTTTACATTCTCTGTGGAGAGTTGAGGTCAAATTCCCATCTCTGATTACCCTCCCACACCATAACATTCACATTGTACAATGTTTTGCTATTCAAAATGATTATTTACTTTGATTCCTATTATTTGCTATCACAACATATTGCTGTGTATATGGGGATTTCCCTTACCTACTGACTTCCTTGGGAATTATATACCTTATGCCTAATAGGAGAACCTCAGCAAACATTTTAGTCACTTTCTTGGCCCAATTCCAAATTGCTTCCCAGAATGTTTGGACCAATCCATACCTCAACAATTTTATTCTTAAATCCAGACATTACACTTGGCCAAATCTTATCTTAAAAATTCTTTTCTCCTCAATCTGGGCTCCAGACACTCAGATGCTTCCAGCTCATACAATTTACTCTACCTTTCCCTCAACACTTGTAAATCGGTGTTAAGGAAGGATTTAACACTAGCACTTTACTCAAGTTATGGAGATGTGAAAGTCACTAAATAGTTAACAAAAAGTTTAATTTGTCCAATATAGCAAGACTATGCAACAGAGAAATAGTGGCACTCAAGTCCCTCAACTCCATATGGTAATTACCTGATCAGCATGGCAAGATACAGTGACTTGCATGATCATAAATCCACCAAATTGGAAAAGCCCTGACTCCATGTGAGTAATACTTATTTCTGTCCTTAAGTGACAAGGAAGCTATATCAAGAAAGGTAGGAGCCAGTCAAGTCCCAGGGAGAGCTTTTCTGCTTTTTATGGAAAACTAGTATTTTGGGAAATGGGGAAACTCCAGTACTAATAAAATTAATGAGATTAAATAAAAAGAACATAAGCTAACAGTACTTTCCTAATTGTAAACTTTTTTTTTTTTTTTTTTTTGCCGAGGCAATTGAAGTTAAGTGAATTGCCCAGGTCATGCAGCTAGGAAGTGTTAAATGTCTAATACCAGATTTGAACTCAGGTCCTCCTGATTTTAGGATTTGTGCTCTATCCACTGCTCCATATAGCTGTTGTAAGCTTTCTATAAGTCATGCAAGAGTGAACATATTTGAACAGTGAAAAGAGATGAAAAGTTCTCAAAATAAAACACATGGTTTTCTTTCTAGCAAATTTTTTATTATATGAATTAACAAAATGTCTTCTTTTGCCCAAGATTCCCAAGAACAAGACATATTATAAGAGGGACAAGGCTGCTGGACAAATCTAGTCACAACAGGATGATGAGTAACTGAATTCTTAAGAGAGCATTAAATTGAAATGTGGCAGCTTACAAGGGTTTAAGCAAGATATAAACCTAGTGAGATCCTGAGACAACTTAGTGACTCATCAGAACTTGGATCACAAGCCAATCTCACAATTTCCTTCATCTAATCCTTCTTGGATTATATTCCTCATAGAGACCAATTGTTGAAATACCTATGCCTGACTGAAGAACAGGGGAGGTCTCATCAGTTGACTTCATTGCTACTTTCCTCGAATTTTCATTGATTAATGTGATAGAGCAGAGGCAATGGGTGTTCTATCATTTCTTTTCCCAGGGAGGTCAGAGGCTCCACAGCATGGCAACAGCTCTGCAGATGCCCACATCATGATAGTTGAAATAGCAGAGTCCTGCAAAGGTCACGGCTGAGAGCATCAAGAGACCTGCATTGGCTCCTTTCACCAACTTGTCTCCATGAACATAGTCAGTAATAAGCTGTCCAAGACCCCTAAAGAGAAAAACAAAATTCTCTCATAGTACAAGCTAAAAGTGACAAGTAACATTAAAAGGATATTTGCATACTGACCTTACTATTAACAAGAACTAGTCAAGCATCAAATGCAGTGGTTTTTATTGTCTTCCTCAACTCCTACCATTAATCTTTTTTATCTATTCAGAAACTTTTGTATATGGTAATCTCTACAATTAGGAGATATTCTTTTAATGTTTTGAAAAAAAAATTTTTTTAAACCCAATTCATAGTAAGAAAGGTCATAACTTAAGAGAAAAGGAAGCAAGTTCTAACTGAAATCAAACTTTCAGGAGAATAATCCCCATGGAGTCTTGTATTGAGAAAAAAAGACAAGTCCTGACAGCTATTAATCTATTTGGATCCATAAGTATATCATATATAAAAAAGCTCAAAAGGGTCCATGTGAAAATCATTAAAATAACTCAGATTATTTTAGGCATTAGCTCATGCTAGAGTGTGCACCCTTAGGTAATGT
The DNA here is from genome assembly GCF_048593235.1 of Sminthopsis crassicaudata. Lineage (NCBI taxonomy): Eukaryota > Metazoa > Chordata > Mammalia > Dasyuromorphia > Dasyuridae > Sminthopsis > Sminthopsis crassicaudata. The sequence goes on from NC_133619.1 coordinate 524,735,142, forward strand.
GCTAAAAGACCTGTGCACCAACCCACCAAACTTCCTTCTTCAAAGTAAAATACAAATAAATAAGAGTCAAATTTCTACAAAGGATAATGGAGATATATATTAATTGTGGTATTTATTGAAATATTATTGGTTCCATATTTATTCTCTTCCTATTGGCTGGCATTTGAAAACACAGCAAAGCTAACTAAATCCAATAGTTTTTAATTTATGATAATCCAAACAGCATTTGATTGGTGTCATTTATTCATTAATGGTTGTATTTTTTTTTTAAATTACAACATAAAGGAATAAATCGGGATGTAAATGATCATTTTAATCAACAAACATTAATTATTAAAGGCCTATTCTGACAAATACTAGCATTTATCTACATATTCTCCCCTTCCATATTTCCCTTAACATTTTGAGAACTGTTTATCCTGAATAATTAATTGATCAATGAGAAGATGCAAGGTATATCTGATAAATAGCAGCCTCCCAGGCAGTACAATAGTTTAAGTTCACCTCTTGCACATGTTGGTTATGTGACCTTTGGCAGATCACTCAAACCTCTCAGTGACAATCCATTCTTTGAGACTTGGTAATTACACAGTAGATCTGCTCAAGCAGCAGGAATTGTTGCCCAAGCAGTCCGTACACCAGTGAAATCATAAGTCTAGACAAAATTTTTTTTTTTAAATCTGCTTCCTTCTAATTTTTACACTTTTATTTTGAAACAATATCCATGCCATTAGGAGAGTCTTTTCTAAAGGGAAGGAATTTCTTACCAGAATACAAAATTGTAAATTAAAGGAATTATTTAACTTCTCAAGGGTCAATTTCCTCAATTATGAAACAAAAGGGTTGAGTAAATCACTGGAATCATAATTATGAGCTTTTAACATATTTTAAAATGCCAATCAATAGTGGGAAATTAAAACAGCTGGTATCAATAGCAATTCTAACAATCATTTCAGTTAACAGATTCTTTCATGAAGAGGACAGGAAATGCAAACTATTCAATCAGTATATATTTACTAAGCACCTTTTTTTGTGAGCAGAATACTGAAGCAGTCTGGATTCAAGAATGTTTTCCTGTCCTCACTATTTAGGAAAAGTATATAATACATATAAATGTAGTTATAATACATGAAAATATCTAAGAGATTTTTGTTTGTAAATAAAATGTCAAAGGAAATCTTGGTTAGGCAAAAACATTACTAAATAAGAAGTCAAGAAAGTTTTCAGTAAATAAATGCATGTATGGGCAGGATCTTAACAAGCAGAAAAGGGCATACAAAGTATAAGGAATAATGCAAAGTCATGAAAGCAGTATACATACAGAGGACAGTGAGTTATCTTGTTTGGCTGGGGCACAAACAGGAAAAAGAGCAGCACCATATCGTGTGCTTTCTATATCTGTATTCCTGGCTAAGGAATCTGAACTTTACTGCATAATATATCTGTATTCCTGGCAGAGGAATCTGAACTTTATTCGGCAACAGGGAATCACTAAAGAGTTCTTAACAAAGGAATGCTTATTACTAGAAACCATTACAGTATAAAAGAATTCTAAATTTAAAGATTTTCAGTCCCAGCATTGTAGACTGCATCATTAGCCATTCACAACTGGTTAATGCAGAGAAGAAAAAAATAAATGAACAATACTCACTTCTCCCTACTCTACTACTCATATTTTAAACTCAATCTTCCTAATTCTCAATCCCTTCTTATCCCTCTACCTCAAAACAGAAGTATAGAACTATTAATTCTCCTAATAAACCTCCAAACTAGTAAAGATACCAGCAGCAGCGTCTAGGGAGTAATGGAGCGCATGAGAGGGAAGGGGAGGGAGAGAACCCTCATTCACCAGGAATAAACACTTTCACCTCAAACCTTAAACCTGAAATGAAAAAAAATTTTGACAGCCAAACTCCAGCTTTCAAGTACTTGCAAACCAATTTCCTTCCTTAGATTAAGAGAATTTCTCTCAGAAACATAAAGCTTAAAGCTTTTCTGATGCTTTAGTTAGCATTTTTCAGGAAGATGAAGAATTGCTAAAGTAGAAATTTTAGTTCTATTCTCACTATTTTTGCCATTAGCTTTGTCATTATTTTATACTAAATAAATATCTATTAAAGGCAGAACAAAAGACTAGGACAGAAAAATTTAAAATTCCCCCATGTGGTATTAATTTAAGCACTTTACAAGCACCCGTTTACAAATAAATTTTATGTTCATTTTAATTCATTTCTATCCAATAATTACAGCAAATCCCAATCCTCTAATGTCTATATTCTAATTACCCTCCATATTTCAAAGTAATGAAGTTGCATTTCTTTAAACACAAGCTAACTTCATATTAATTTTAGTCTTTCCTAAATAACATAATTGTAATATTCTAAAGTAAAATGAAAACTGGCAAATATCATACACTTTAAAAACTTCTCAGTTCAGCCTGACAAAACAAATTGTTATTCTGATTTTATAGATAAGGAGACAGAAATTTAGAGAGATTAGATGAGTTTGCCATGGTGTATTAGAAATATAGATTCAGGACAATTGTTCTTGACTTAAAAGGCCATAGTTCTCAAAATCCAAACAGAAAAAGTGAAACTTGAAAGCAGAAGGAAGTGAGAACTTAAGTTACCAATGACAAAGGAAGTGATATGGCAACAACTTTTTCTACAACTGACATAGCCTCTGTATTTCTCCCCCTTTTGTCATCAAAGGAACAATTCTACTACCTCTCAAGGGAGAGAGAGGAGAAAAAGGGAAGGAAAGCACATAAGCAGAAGAATTGCCCAATTCTAACTTTTATAATTCCACTTTACTGGGATAAATGGCCGAAACATTTCTGTGAGTAAGGAATCTGTCTAACTCTAATTGAAACACATCAGGCTCCGGGCAGACATAGTACAGAAGGAATATGCTGCTTACCAGTGACTATGGAGGGTGAGGACTGCAGCCAGTGAGTAGTCCACCGCAGAGCTCGGGAACAGATAGGCTGCTGGGAGCAGCCCCAATAGCAAGACACTGACAGCTCTCTCACTAGTCCAGTGCAGAGATGCAGCCTTAGAGTTAGCTGCAAGTGACATGACAGACAGAACCAAGTGACATGAGGGAAGTAACTTAGGACACATTATCAACCTGAATATGTATATATTTGTGCACAAAGTAGTCAATTTGTGAAGCTAACAAAATGTACAAAAGATTTAACAAAGAACATGAGAAGTATGGGGAGCTTAGAAAAATGACTGGAGGTTCTTTCATTTTCTTACAGAAAAATAGATTCCCACATTTTGGGAAGAGATAAATCTGTGTATTTGCAAAGTATGAAATGATCACTGAACAATAACTAACTGCTGGAGACATTGGAAATGGAAATGATTACTTGGCAAGCTCATTTTAAAAACCTCTTTTCTCTATTTATGTAAAACTTCTGCAGTGAAAAAGAAATTCCATCTGAAAAGCCAAGTAGAAAATTTTCTTTCAAAACCCAACCAGCTCCAAGAGAACAGGAAAGTCTACATACCACTTGCAGACTCTGTGGTCTGCTTTATATCCTATTACTTGTGAATAACTTTAAAACATGCTACAAATAATTTTGGCTTTATCCCAGTACTTTATGAGGGATACCATAATTAACTGGGTTTTTCAAGACTCAATATCAGATCCACACTTCTATTTGGAAGAAAAAAAAAAAAAGAAAAAAAAAAAAAACAACTCATACATCACAATTAACAGTGTAATCCTCAAATACAAGGATCTATTTATCTATTTTAGATTAGGAAATTGGATTCAAGTTTAGGTGACCTGCCTATATTGGAAGTCAATGGAAGGCTATGATATGCCTGAGAAAACTAAGGATTTGAGAAACTAAATGTTGAGCTTAGTTGTTATACAGCTAAAAGGTAGTAAGCCGTGACTCAAATTCAGACCTTTTCGCTCAAGCACCTCTATACTACATCTAGTCTTACTCTATCTTCTGTAGTTTCTGAGGAGCGCCCCAAAAATGCAGATCTAATAATAGCCGGTTCTAAGAGGCCTAACAGTCTCAGAAAGCAGCAGCTCTAGATTTGAAATAAAAGGATCTCAAGTCCTAGCTCTGGCACTCTCTGGGAGCTGGGGCAAATTAACGCCCCAGCCCTCCTTCGGTTTCTTCATTGGTAAAATGTGTTCATTAGACTAAGGTCCCTTTCAGCTTTATAATCTGAAACCTGGACTTTAATGCTAAGATCTTCTACTTATTCTGTATACCGCTCGCCTGTGAACAAATGTTTGTTGGGGGTTCCTTGAGAGCAGGACTAGTTCTTTGCCTATCCCCAGCACTTAGCAGGCACTTAATGTTTGCTGATTTGTCGTCTTGAACTGCAAAAACAAGACACAAAATCTTTCCTTCAGAGATGATAACACGAAAAAAATTCAATTATCAATGTGTCAATTATGTAAAATTAAAAAAAATTTAATTACTTATGAGACTGCCAAGTGATTTTAATTATCAACCTAAATTAGGGTACACAATACATGCAAAATAAGTTTTAAATGACCTGTTTTGCATTTTTAAATTATCTGTTTTGAGTCCTTTGTATTGTCTAAATATTAAAGGATGACTCTTTTCCAAAAAAAATGAGGAAAAGGAAAGTCTTCAACATTTAGTTTTTCATAATCAGACATTTCCCTATGTTGACACTAGAGGAGGCAAAAAGATAACGCAAGAGTGCGGGACTCTGAAAACCTGTGGCTCTCTCCCAAAGTACTCGGGTCGTGGTGGGCAAGTCGGCTCGCGCGTCGTGCCTCGGTTTGCTCGGTTCTAAGTTAAGGGGCTCAGCTAGATGAGTGCCTGGAGGTGCGGAGGCTCAGTCTGGGCTGGGACTGCAGCCCGGCTGGCCAGGGTGAGGGGAGCGGGCGGAGGCCGCCCGGGGCCGGGGCAGGACGTACAGGAGTGGCTGGCAGACAGGTGGAGGTGCCGTCCTCCGGGGCCAGGTCGGTCCGGCAGAGAGGCTGAGACGTAGGCGGGTCTGAGCAAGCGCGGACCCAGGAGCAGAGCTGGGGAGAAATGCAGACGGTCAGTACTGGGGAAGGGGAGGCCGTGGCGCGGAGCCCGGTCCCGTTTAGCTCTGGGCCAGTGGACTCGGTTCCACAACCCCAGGGGAGATTCCGGGGCTGGGGGGCAGGAAAGGGACCGAGCGGCGGCTCCGAGTCCTCACAGGGGGCACGGTCCAAGTTGCACTGAGGGGCGAAAGGAAGCCCGTTACCTCGGAACTGGGATCCTCAAAAACCGCTAGAGTGCTGACCCCTCCCATGGCGGAAAACTCCGCGACCAGAGAGCCCTCCGCCGGTCGGTCCCCTCACCTCGGCTCCCCCGGGCGCAACTAAGGTTCAGGCGTCCTAAGGCTACAGCCGCCGCCAGCGCCATGTCTATCAGAAGCGTTCAAGGTCACTCAATGACCCGGATGTGCTTAGGACTGCTTCCTCACATTGCGGATCCAAAAGCTGGACTGAACCGGAACCTGGGGAAAAAAGGACGAGGGAGTCGGGAAGGAGAACCCGGATGAGCCGGAAGCCGGCGGGCGCGTACTGTGGTTGGTAAGGAAGTGGAACTCCCGGGAGGATCGGACATGGCGGAATTGGCCGAGGCCGACGAGGCCGAATTACAGCGTCTAGTGGCGGCAGAACAGCAGAAGGCGCAGTTCACTGCACAGGTACTGAGACTTAGGACTGGGTAATAAGGGAGGGCCCAGGTTGGGGGTAGGTGCAAATGCCAGAGCGACCGGCCTACCATGAGGTGGCTGCTGCATCCAAGCCGGGCCCGCCGAGGTAGGTGTGCGAGGCAGAGACAGGCGTCTGGAGGCCCTCCGGGTTAGAGGACAGGGAGGCTTGGCCGGAGATTGGCGTTTTAGAGGGGATCTAATACAATCCAACCCCATCCCCCTCCCAGCGCAGCCCGAGTGGGTGAATATCTTCCCAAGGTCACACAGGACAATTAGTAAAACTGATTTTCAAGTGTGAAGTCGGAAAGCGTGTCTTACACACAACCACAAAGGTGAGGTAATTTTAAAAAAGAGGAAAGAGTTCTGTTTAGGGAGAATGCGAGAGCTCCCGCCGGAGCCCACCCCGAGAGCAGCGTTAAATTGTGTGCGCCGCGCTGCAGGCCCTAAGAGGGTGCGGGATCTGTAGCAGAGATTAAGTTGAGGTATGACTGATTTGGAGGGGGGAGGGTGCTGAAAAGGGGAAGTTGTTAATGTGCTTAGTATGTGCCCTTTATGAGTTGTTAATCGCGGGTGTGGGCCAGATCAGTAGGAGGAGAATTTGGGTTTAGGTCCGCAGATTTAGGATTTAAATAAGCAGCGGGGTTTCTCCCCCCTTCCCCCGTTATGGACCAGAGGCCCAGAAAACTATCTCAGCAGTTTTAAGCGTGAAATATAGAGGATCTGAGCAAGGTGAATGGCAGTGAAAATACAGGTGTGAGACATTTTGAAGAATTGGTAGGAAATAAAGGCAAAAGAAAGGGAAGTATCAAAGATGACTTAAGTCTGAGCAAATGACAGGAAAAGGGAAAACCAGAAAAGAGGCAAGAGAAGACCGGCCTACTCCCCTACACTTCTTAATAATGGCTTTCTTCCTCAGGTACACCATTTCATGGATTTGTGCTGGGATAAATGTGTTGAAAAACCAGGAAGTCGTCTAGATTCCAGAACTGAAAATTGCCTGGCTAGTTGTGTGGACCGATTCATTGATACCACTCTCACCATCACAAGCCGATTTGCTCAGATTGTGCAGAAAGGAAGCCAATAAGCTAATCCTTATCTCTACCCTAAGTGGAGGAAAATGAATGGAAAAACAAAAAGATCTGTAACTGAACAGTTTATGTACCATGGAAGAAGGCTATGAAAGGGTAAAAAAATCATGGACAGATCAACTTAGGATCTGTGGCTAAACCTGTATTATTTATTTTAAAAGAATAAAATGTTCAAAAAGTGAAATCTCTTTATTTGGAATTTTGGAATTCCAGATTACATTACATCATTTATTTGATAAATATGACCCCCCACACTCCCAACCTTGGTCTTAATTACTTTATTTTTTTAAAAATCCTACCTCAGGGTTTAGAGATCCCCCGTCTGAAAATCCCAAAACACTTATCAAAGAAAAAAAGGGTTCCAATGCTGGTAGTGCAAATGGGAGACAGTGGATTTAAAAGCCAACCTGAGCCTTTTCCTCAGGAACTGGAAGAATTTTAGAAGCCAATAAGGCTTATTAGAAAAGGAAAATTTGGAGTTTAGAAGGCAGTAGAGAGCAAAGGCAGCCCTTTTACTTCTGTATGCTCACATACAAATAAATGTGACCAAAAATAAAAACCAGGCTGCAATACAACACAACTAGAAATAAAAGCTGCAAGTAAGAGAAAAGACTCTTGGCTCACAGGACAGTACAAACTTATAGAGACTCTCCTAGCTTGTTAAGTACCTAGAATAAGCTTGGTGCAAAAAGCAATGTTGAAAAAAATGACCAAAAGACGATAGCAGTTAGGATCCTGTTTCCTAAACAATCATAGAAAATACTGTTAAGGGATTGTCATTTTAGACTCTCCTACCTCTAAAATCTCTGCCAAGTAATAGGCCTTCCCTTCAAAAAAATTCCTGATAAAAACTGGCATTTAGTGAGTTGGCAAAGAGTACATAAACTGGAGCCAGAAGTTTGTCATATAGATGTCCAAAAAAGGTAGCACCTACTGGTTAGCCAGTGGACGGAGGGCCTTTGCTCAAAGATATATTTGCAGGTTAATTCTGTAGGCTGTAGAATATTTTTTAAAGGTTTTTAGAAATAATTCATACCTACAGAATTTTAAGTGTTATGTGGAAAAATTATATTCTATCATTGTAAAGTATCTCCCATTATTTTTCCCTCTGTTGTCTATAATATTCCCTATGAGGTCAGGATTATTCCCACTTTAGGAATGGGGAAAACGAGGCACAAGAGGTTAAATGACTTGTTTAGGACCTCACAAATATAATCAATAATGGTAGAGCCAGGTTAGGTTTAGTTTTTAGTTCTCAGACTCAATAACAGTTGCACAACACCTTAAGTCAGAAATATCTGTTCTAAGTGGGTCAAAGTTTAGCTATATTATATCAATTAAATTGCAGAATTTGGGAAACAGGATAGTCCACATCATCCCTGCTTCTAACTGTACCCCCAAGAAAACCCCTAGGTCCCAATTGAACAAAATGAAATAGCCCAACTTTCTTTACTGAGAGAAGAAGAGAGGGATGGTATCAAGATATTTTGAGTCCCCTGGAGGGCTGGGAAGAAGCAAATATGTCCCTGAGAGACCTACATTATTTTGGAGCTGACCTGACTTTCTAGTTAGAGGTGAAATCTGGAATTCATTTACAGACTTGGAGACAAAAACAAGGAAAGACAAGACTATTTAAATGATAATCAGTGTCCTGAATCCTGTTCAGAACACACAACTACACAGCATGGTTAGATCCTATTTTGACCCCATTCAAACTAGGACCATCTTACATAGCCAAAAGAACTTCACATAAAAATTAAAATCGGGCAAAATATAACAGTACAGCTGGGGTAGGGGGAGGGGGGCTATAAAGAAAACAGGTTTATGGGCCCTACCTAATCGGGAAACGTACCAAAAAAGCCCCACTCCTTTCTGGTGACAGCTGCCTGTAGTTTTTATTGCAAAGGAAAAAGGCTTGTTCCTGTGCCCATTTCCTCAATTACACTGGGCCAGCCAGAATAGGACTAAAAATTCAATACTAAAACCAAACTGGGGGTAGATACATATCTAAGGATCAAAGGCACCAAGGCTGAGAATGAAGAGCCAGGTATGGTATAACACCTGTTGTAAGAAGGTCAGAGGAAGATTATTTGAAGTGATTAAACATTTAAGGCCCCACAATTTCCTTGTTGAATTTTTTGAGGTCATACCATCTGTACTTGGGGCTAGTCAACCAAGCAAAGTCATCTTTCCACACTGTCCTCTTGGACCTAACACCTGCTTCCCCCAAACTGAGCACTTTAGTGGGAGCTCCCAGATTACTGGCTTCTCTTTCCTCTGATTTGGGGAATAGTGTGCATGAGACTGAGTGTGGCTAATTGCAAAAAATAATCTCTTCAAGAAACCTTCATTACAAAAACTAACAGCTTCCCCATTACTAATAAAAGGGGATCAAGTTTTAACAGGCTCAAATAGGAGAAAATCCATTGGTTAGGATTTGGATGGCACAAAGCAGCTCCCACCCACGTGGGCTACTTGTTCTAACAAGAGAGGGTCCCTGCCACATCTGTCAAGTCCAAGGGGTCACCTGGAAAACATGGAGAATGAAGCATCCCTCCATTTAGTCCTCCTCAGAGCTCTCATCCGTCTTTTCATCCGGAGCCACCTTCCAGTTTTTACGCTTGCTGGTCCTCTCTTGTACCTCACTCTTCCTTTTTGTTGGGGTGATGTGAACTTTCTGATCCTTTTTCCTTTTGGTTTTCTTGGCATCTTTTTCCTCACTTTCCTCAGAACTACTAGATGCTGAATCATCTGGATGAGAAGAATCACTTTCCGATTCTGAGAAAGAAGCAGGTTTCTTGGGAGCCTTTTTCCTTGACTTTTTCTTTCGCTTATGTGATTGTTTCCCTTTCCTAGCACTGGAAACCTGAGTTTCTTCTGAGCATTCACTTGAGGAATCTGCAGCTCTATCTGTGGCTTCTTTTTTGCTTTTCTTTTGTTTTTTGTGTGACCGTTTTTTTTGTTTTTTTTTGTGGGATTTTTTTGACTTTTTACGTTTATGAGATTCATGAGTAGATGACTTTTCCTGGGGAGGTGTGTTTCTTCCATTAATAGCATCTTGCTGATCACTATGAATAGAAGAAAAAAAAAAAAGATAAATGTGACAGAAACAGCATTTTACTTAAGCGTTAATATTTTGCATTTGGACATGAGAAATAGCATTGGTTAAAAGCCTAAGTAAGGAATTGAACCTAAGGCTTGGGGTTCATTTCCAATTTGCCAAAGGGGTTACTAAGTGACAAAGTGATTTATTTCCCCTTTGGGTTTTTAGTTTTCTTACCTCTAAAATAAGGGTAAAAATAACTACCCTATTTCACTGGAATTACAAGGAATAAGTCAAAATAATTGCAGAGCCATTTGGAAACACCAAAAAGCAGTAGCCAGTAACACACTGCCTTCCCCTACTGAAGTAGTCACAAGTGTCTCTGATCATGTGGACAAAGGCAAATGATTTCACATATCCTTTATTCAAAAAACAAAAAAAACACAGCTTAGCAACTCAAAATAGATGGACTTTTCTTTTTTTTCTTAGTAAACCAACAGAACTCACCTATCTGTGTCAAATTCCTCGGGATACAGTTCTTTATATCCACTGTGACCCCATCTGTAAAATGACAGAGAAATACCCTAGATGTTCAGAAATTAAATATTAGAAAAACACTAGGACTGAAAGGAAAAAAAAAAAAGAAAATGTGAGAGTGCCAATTCATGGAATCACAGACTACAGAGATTGGAGGATTTAAGAGATATATAGTCCAACATCTATTTTACAAATGAAAATATAAAAAGCCTAGAATTGGTGAAGAACTTACTCAAAATCTTATAGCAAGGTAGTGGTAAAGTTGAGACTTAAAACTTAAGTCTCCTAATTCTCAATCTAGTGAGCTTTTCCACTGAGACAAAGATTTACAGATAGTGGGCTCTTTTGTTCATATGAAAATTTACCAATCCTTGAATCATTGAGGAACATTAAATCACTCTTTGATATCAGTCAATGGTCTTTGATAGCACCAACTCAGGGACATAACCCTGAAATTACTATTCATCGAGTTGCTAAAACACAAAGATGTTTTCTAAAATAGAACTCTGTATGATGAAGTAAAAGTAAGATTAGAATCAAAAGACCTACATTTGGGCCTCACCTCTTGCACTTAACAAGTATGACTTCTAACTAGTCATATCATCTTTATGGCCTGAAATTTCCTTCTCTCAAATGTAACAATGACCTAGCTGACATACAGATCTGACACCTACACTGGTACAATGAAATTTTAAGAGCAAAATCGCTAAAACAGTAATTTTGGTCACAAACCTGTCTGGCATGTTGGCCTCATAACTATATAGCTTTCTATTCCAGGATCGAGTCCTAAGTAAATCATCTTCAAATGTCCCAGGAATGTCTTGCTTTGTCCTCCAGTAGACTCGATGGCTTTCTTCATCAAAACCATCACTTCGCATTCGGCTAGGACAAAAAGCAGACTCACATTTAGCTTTAGAAATAATCTGTACATGATTCAGACCAGTCCCACTGGTCAGCAATGAAAATTGACATCTACACCCAGGGAGAAAACTGTGGAAACTGAGTGTAGACTACAACATAGCATTTTCACTCTTTATGTTGTTGTTTGTTTGCATTTTTGTTTTCCTTCTCAGGTTTTTTCTTTCTAGATCTGATTTTTCTTTCTTTTTTTTTTTTTTTTAATTCCTTTTTCCAAATTATCCCCTCCCTCCCTCCACTCCCTCCCCCCGATGGCAGGTAATCCCATACATTTTACATGTGTTTCAATATAACCTAGATACAATATATGTGTGTAAATACCTTTTTCTTGTTGCACATTAATTATTAGCTTCCGAAGGTATAAGTAACCTGGGTAGATAGACAGTAGTGCTAACAATTTACATTCGCTTCCCAGTGTTCCTTCTCTGGGTATAGTTATTTCTGTCCATCATTGATCAACTGGAAGTGAGTTGCTCTTCTTTATGTTGAAGATTTCCACTTCCATCAGAATACATCCTCATACAGTATTGTTGTTGAAGTGTATAGTGTAGATCTGATTTTTCTTGTGCAGCAAGATAATTATGTGGATATGTTTACATATATTAGATTTATCATATATTTTAACATGTATTGGAATACCTGCCATCTAGAGGAGGGGGTGTGGGGAAGGAGGGGAAAATTTGGAACAGGTTTTGCAAAAGTCAGTGTTGAAAAATTACCCATGCATATGTTTTATAAATAAAAATCTATAATAAAAAAATATTAAAAAATAATAATCTATACAGCTTCTCTAGAACATGATACAAGATTTACAAAACAAGCAAAGAGAAGTCTTCATTTGTTGAGAATCATCTCTATGAAAGGCTGCATCTCTTTTTATCTCTTTGGGTTGTTCTTCAACTATATAGTAGAAATAATATATTATTTGTTCTACTCTATGCTAGTGCATAATAAAACCCATAAACAAGCAATTAGATCACTTCTAGACTACTGCCAATTTCACCTAATCTTCCCTAGAATCAATCAGAATACAGACCTCTTTCACTAGTGATCCATATCAACATAGTGTCTACACATAAAAAAAGCATACTATTTTATAATGTTACTAGGAACGCCATTTTAAATTGAGCAATTGAATTTAAAAAAAATTTAAAGAAAAAAGTAGTAGACTGCGAAATTAAAATAAAATCCCTTTTAATGCATAAACAAATCAAAGAAATTATGTTTGTTATATTTTTTAAAGCCTGCTAGTATGGATTTCCTGCACATATTTTTAATTAAGTGGACAACTGGTAATCTGTGAGATCAATGACTATTCCTATATAGCCAAACACTTAAGGACTGATGAGCCCTTGTACTCGTACAACTCTACACAATCATACTTAAATAGCTGAGTAGGGATGAGATTATGTATTCAAGAATAGATGAAGCAGATGAGAAATGGGGCAAGATCCATAACAGACAATTACAAGATGTTAAGAAAGAACCAACTAAAGATACAAAGGTAAAAATGAAGGCTGCAGAACCCTAAGACTCTGCCCATTTTTATGGAGGAATTTTCAACTTTTGGTAACATACATGAATGCAGGTGAATGAAATCAGTTAAATCAATGCATTCTTTGAATTTAAAATATATAAAATGTTCAATGACTAAAAAGAATCGATTATGGAATTATGCCTACTAGCCTGAAGAAACTAAGTTGTTTTTAAACACAAGTGGGTGTTTCTGAAAACCTTCTTTAGCATTATTTTAGTTCTTGAAGCTGTAAATCCACCTCGAGCTCCTGGGCAATATTCTCCTTTGTGACCTCCCATAAGCATCTTCCATTTGTTTCTCCAGTTCTCTTATCTTCCACATGTCTGTCTCCTCCTGAATCTGAAAATGATCCAAAAAAGAAGCAAATAAAAACGACACTATAAGTGTTATAATAAGGGAACAGACATATTATAAAAGATCTCTTATGAAGACAAATTTGCCAAAAAAACACCACAACTACAGTGTATTACATCATCACGTACAGTCTTGATTTATTTTCAGTGCATCTGATCAACTACAAAGACCATAGGTCTGATGAAACCCTTCAACCTTGAAGGAGAAGTGTATTGCCTGAGACACAGAGGTGAGATGACTGCCAAGATCACACAGCTAACAAGCTTTAGAGATAGTGTCAGACATAAGATTTGAACACAAGGAGATAAGTCCTGCACTTTATCCCTATGCTATATTGCTTCTAGAAAATAAAAATGGCTACTGGAGGCAGTCTCCCCCCTCCCCCCCCAAAAAAAAACTACAAAGGGGGGGAGGGAGAATGAATATGATGATGAATATGATCACTGAATGGGTGCAACCTCAATCAAACTGAGACCTGTTAAAGACCTTAGCTTAAAAAAAAAAAAAAACAAGGTCTACCACTGCTTTCAGGACCATCTCTAGCCAAACCAATTTGTATCTGGCCACTGGACCCAGAGGGCTCTGGGAAGCAAGTGACCTTGACCAGCCCTCCCTCACTTAAATCCATGTCATGGCATCCCCTCCCTGATATCATGGTCCTTTCTGAGAATGAAGGACAAACAACAACAACAAAGAAAAAAAAGGATGATACTGTCAAATTCTGCAATGTGGAAAAAACAAAAGAAAATCTGCAATGAATGACTTTAATTTTCTTAGTACCCTTAATTTTCTAAGCAAGAGGTAAGATCCTCTCTCCATACGGAAAGCAGGAGTGTTGTAGGAAGCTTCAAAGATGACATGAAATAGAGAGTTAATCAGGAAGGAATAAAAGTATCTTGGCTCAAGATGAAGAGCCTCCCAGAAATTATCAGTCTCACAATGTTCAGCAGAAGATGAGGAAAAGCATATGGCCTGACAAAATGGGAACAGCAATCAGACAAAAAAAACAAAAGATTGAAGGGGAGAGGATAGTGCATAGTTAACTACAGATCAAGAAGTGACAGAAGAGTGGTGGACTAAGAAATCAGGAAGGAATGAAAGAACTGGAAATTATGGTAACTTCTTATAACAGGTTTAGAAGGAATGAAGCAGGAATAGAAATGGAAGACTGTTAGACTGGAGTGAAAATTTAGAGTGGAGGATCACAAACATCATATATTTATAGATGAATGATGACAAGAGCTTAACCATTTCAAAGTGAAATAAATATACAGGTCATAAGAAGAGAGGAAACCAATAAAGTATAAAGCCATGATGTTTAAGTATGAGGTCAGAGGTTAAGGTAGAGAACTAGACTGTGAGTCAAATAATGAACTTATAGTGAATGAAGTATATTATCAAAGTAATGAATGATGGCATATTTAAAGCTGAAAGGGACTTTAAATTAAATCCAACTTCCTCATTTTACAGATTAGTAAGCTGGACCCCAGAGACAAAGTTAATTATCCAAGGTCACATAACTAGGCATGATGGAGTGACCACCTAAAAAATGGGAGAGAATAACTGGAAACTAACAGATAACTGCAATGAAGATCTAAAACATCTTCAGAGGTCCTGATGCTTTAAAGTAGGAAGAAATATTAATCAGGACTCTATTAGAGTTCATCAAATCATAACTTTGGGCTGGCATGAACTTCAAGAGGCTACTGAGCCCCACCCCATCGTTTTACAAATGAAGAGACTAAGGAACAAAAGTGAAGTGATTGCCCAGAGTAAGATGGAAAATGTAACAATAAGGATTTGAATTCACATTTTACAACTACAATCCAGTATTCCTTCTAGTGTACAATGCAGCTATCTCTCAGTACATCCTGTGATGTGCCCAGAGGGAATAACCCTTAAAGGAAGAGAACCCACCAAAAGACAATGACAGAAAGACAAAGGGGTCACAAAGAACAAAGAGTGTGCCCATCTTTCTCCTGGCCTGGTGTATGAAGGGGCAAAGGAGAAGGAGCAGCAGACCATGAGAGAGTTACCAGGAATGTATTATCTTCCAGAAGCCTAAGCTTCTCTGAATGCAAGACAGGAAGGAAGTAAAAAGAGAAGTCTGGAATGAAGGGAAGTTGGCTAATAATTTTATGGAAGAGAAGACAAAGGAGGAAAGGAACTGGGGAAGGACCAGGCTGAGCTAGATAGTGATGAGACTGAAATGAGTGGTAGAAAACAACTTGGCAGAAATTACAGCTATTAGGGAGATACCCTAGACAGAGGGTGGGGGAACACAAATGAAGAGTTGCTCCTTTCCACTATGGTCCTTTGATCATGGAAGACAACCTAGGCTTTACTCTCTCAAAAAGTCACAGAAGCAAAGGTCTAATCCACTAAGGAGACTAGGTTGATAAATACCTGGTGATGGGGTCCAAAGGGGCCTGACTATACTCAACAAACAGCATCAGTTACTTTGCCTTATCCTGACATGTCAGAAATTGATGCAAATCCAGAAAATACCCAAATATAGGGCATGCACATGATTCCTGGTTAGGCTGGGTGTCTAATGCTCTGGTTCAGAATATGATCCTAATGGCTAAGACTTGGAGTTCAGACAGATCTGAGGGCTATAAAGAGGGGCTGAGAAGATAGTGCTCTCTATCCACATCTAGTGATGGAGAAGGGAGAAAGAAAGCTCTGGTATCTGAGAAAGCATGCTCCTGCCTTCACCAATGGTGGGCTCCTGATAATGAAAGCTTTGGTAAGGGAAAAGGGAGGAAGAAATACTTAAAAACGTGTTTGAGTAACATGGTTAAAGCAGTTTCCCCCTAAGGGGACCAAGGTTGGCATGAGGCCAGATTTACACCTACTCTCAGGTTCCTGGCTAGTCACAGTCATGTTCCCCTGCTGTTGCTTATCGAACTTCTTTAACAGCCTTCTAAATTATAAAACAATATATCACAAATCTAAGAATTCCACACTTAACCAAAACACAAAGATTAAAGAAAGCCCTCCCAGACACAGCAATACTGTCCTCCTACCTTATTGTGAGCATCCGTGTGCCGAATAACATTTCTCAGAAGGACTTTCCCCAGAGGGATTCGAGACATTATTCAACCTGAAATATACAGAAACACCATTATAAGAATAATATCTCCTATAATAAATTACACATGTATGTTTTTCAAATGTTACATCCATCATTTCATTGTAGTTTCACAATTACTCTTTACAGGGCAAGTAATTTTTCCTTTCTGGGCTTCAGTTTCGTCATCTACAAGATACAGGAGCTGGATTAGATGCAAGTTAAGATCACAGAATTTAGAATTCAGAGGAAACTTTTATGTCTAATCCAACCCTTTCATTTTACAGATGAAGATAATGACTTAATTTTTAAATTAAATAATTAATTAAATTAAATTAAATTAAATTTTAAAATTAAATTTTTTTAGCTCTGACAAACTCTCAATCCATGAAAAATGGGGCATATTCGAAACCCTATTTGACAACTGGATGCTAGAGTTTTAATTACTTGCCCAAAGTATATAAATCAATGCCAAAGCCATGACCAGAATCCCACCCTGCTTCCTTGCTATCGGCCCTATAGGGCAAATGCTCTGACGGTCAAAAGCAACTGCAACACCAGACATCCCTTAAGCAAATCAGCCGGGGTCCACGATTCTCCTCCAGGTTATTATTGTCCTATTATGTCCACAGAGACCAAGACACTAAGGGTCTAATTCAAAGTTAACAAGGAGAGTAAGGCCTGGAGGCTACGATTCCACAACTGTACACCGCCCCTCTCTTCCTCCAACTCCCCGAGAAATCACCCACCTATTTGGGGGAGGCGCAGAATCACGGTCTTACAAACTTTCCTAGGGCACGTGAAATCAGGTGCCTGAGGTCCGAAGCGGCAGCAAGGCGAGCTCCGCATCAGGAATTCCGGGCCTGGTTCAAATCCCGCTATTTACGACCTACCCCATCCGCACTTAAAACTTCAATAACTTCCCTTCACCAGCCCTCAGTTTATGTGTCTGCACAATGGGGACAGGGTCAGGAGGCTTCGGGAGCGCCTAGGGTAGGCTCTCCACAGAGTAGCCGGGACTCTGGCCCGACTCTCCAGACGAGGGTGGGTGTCCTAAGGCTCCTCGCCCCTCCTTCAGCGACCTTGGGGGCGGAGGGAAAGGATCACCGCCCACCCACGGGGTCCCTCCCCCACCGAAGCTCCGACCCTTCCTTTCCCCCAGATTCCGCCTAATTCCGTAGGATGCTTTGAGATCCCTCCGTAGAAAAGCGGCTGGGACTCGGCGACTCAGTGACCGAGATTCGGGCTCCGCAGCCCAGTGCCCACACTCATCCCCATACCGTGAGCTCCGGAGTCCCGGGGCAGGCAGGGGAGGGAAGAGTCTGGGACCACCTTCCAGTGCTGGCCGGAAGTAGGAAGTACTTCCCGAGTGTACTGAAAAATTCTTCCCCTTCGGAAGTCCTGTACTCTTCCCCACCTCCACTCTTCCCACGAGATTTCGCGGGACTCTCCCTGGGCTAAGAGCGAGGAAGTATCTCCCGAGGAGCATCAATATGACAGCGGCTGACCCAGAGAAACAGTGCCGGAGCGGGCCGGAGAGCCTCCCGAGCTAGTGTGGGCCGAAGTTGGACTCGGAACCGGGCGCGAGGAGCGCAGAGATGCTGAGACGTTCCCCGGGCACAATTAGGCGTCGTACCGCGGCTGGTTGCCGTGGTAACCACGGCAGCCGGGGCGCGAGCTGTAGGATCATCGAATCCGTCTGATCTAGCTGACTGTCTAGTCCCTCGAAAGTTGGTCGCGGCCGTGAGTGGGTCAGGAGCTCTAAAATCCCCTTCTTTTCCTCTTTCCCAGGAAGCCTTGAGGAGAAAATAGAGGGAGTAATAAGGGAGAGGAGGGCTGGGGAGGCAAGGCAGAAAAGACAGTTCTGATGCTACTGGGGCGGGCGCAGATATGCTGGGGAGCAAGTGTCCCCCCGACCTGAGGCTTCGTGGGTGGGGAGCCCCGGGACTAGGAGAGGTCCCACAGAGGGGACTCAGAAGGGTTAGGGAGGTGCGGGAGTGCGTGGGGAAAGGTCAAAGGGCATTACCGAGAATGTCGGCCCCGCCAGGCGGCTGGCCGCACTCGCTCCCCAGACGGAAAGAAGATGGCTGCTGGACTTCCTTGGAATCAGATGACAGCCACAGATGGGACTCGAGTGGGAAAGACAGGCACTGTAGGAAGCGGAAAGGGAACGGAGAAGGGGGATCTCAATGAACGTTTTTATAAATGCACTTTTTTTTTTTTAACCTCCGTAGCAAGGAAATAAAATATTACAGTTTAAGGCCCCCAGCGAGTGGTGTATATATATAGTATGCCGCTTTTCCAATGGAAAGGGTACCATTTTAAAACCTTGCATGTGCCCTACAAACGCCTTAGTATCTCCCAGTTAACCTTTCTTCAGGGAAGATGTCTGTCCACATACTTGCTCCAGGTCATGGAATCATCACCCAAAGGTTTGCTTACCCAAGTGACTCAACTCTGGAATCTCCTCGATGACCTGGCTGAAAGTGACCCCAAGCGTTATGAAAAGTTCATTCAGCAGCAGCTGGAAGAAGGGGAGAAATACTGTGCTGTCCCAGAACCACAAATCTGTCTTCAGACCAAGATCTTGGTTAGTAGAAAGGGAGCCTGAGGATGGGAAGATTTCAAATTAAATGATTCTGTGTCTCAGCGCCTTTATTTCTACCACAAGGCGGTGTTTCAAGGGAACTATAGCTCCAGAATAAGAAACTGAATGTCAGTGCCAAAAATGGTACTATCAGGAATTTCCCAGCTAATTGAATAGGAAAAGGCCGGTGAATCAAACAAAAAAAGAAAAGAAAAAGCAGGTGCAGTCATGGGATTTTCTCCATGTGGGTTCCTTTTATCCAAGTCAAACTCCATTAGATAGCTAGGAAATAAATTAAGGAGAATCGTAAGTAGGCTTTTTTTGTACACAAGGGAAAAAAAGAGATACCTTATTATCATTTGGAATAGTATGTTGAATCACAGAATTCCAGAATACTAGAGTTGGAAGGAAGATTAAAAAGTCATCTAATTTTTGCCTGAAGTATATACAAGTACTTGTTCAATATTCAGTCTGTTTGAACATTTCCACAAGTCTAATAAAAGTCAACCATATCCCTAACATCCCCATCTTACAGATAAGGAAATTAAAGCTCAGAGGGAGTACATAGCTTTCCCACATACAGCTTAGAAGATTCAGAGACAGGGTTTGAACCCAATCTTTTTTTTATTTTTAATAATAGCTTTTTATTTTCAAAATATACGCAAAGATAGTTTTCAACATTCACCCTAGCAAGGCCTTGTGTTCCAAAATTTTTCTTCCTCCCCTTCATCTGTCTCCTCTAGACAGCAAGCAATCCAATATAGGTTTAACATGGGCAATTTTTCTAAACAATTCTTCATTTATCATGCTGTACAAGAAAAATCATTTTTAAAAGGGGGGGAAAAAAGGAAAAAAGCCTGCAAGTAAAAAAAAAAAACGGTGAAAATACTATGTTGTGGTTCACATTCTGGCCCCACAATCCTCTTGCTAGGTGCAGATGGCTGTCTCCATCAGATTTATTGGAATTGATTGGCCTGAATTATCTCACTGTTGAAAAGAGCCACATCCATCACAGTTCATTCTTACATAATTTTATTGTTGCTACAGTATTCTCTTTGGTTCTACTCATTTCATTTAGCATCAGATCATGTAAGTCTCTCCAGGTCTTTCTGAAATCATCCTGCTGATTGTTGAACGCAGTCTTAATGAATTCAAGTCCACTCCTAACTTGCACAAAAGCTAGGATTCTCTTGCAGCATGCCAATTTTGATGCATTATCCACTGAAGTGCTTCTATGCCCTTTTTATATTCATAAGCATCCAGTGACTCAACCTTCCTCTAGCTATTTTTCTTGTATACATCCTGAAGTTCTAGTGTTTTTCTGCACACAGATTACAGAAATTAAAAGAAAAAGGATCCTCCTCTAAAGAACAGAATAATGCTTTTTTTCTTTTTTAATAATGCTTTCTTCTAAAATTTTCTCTTACCCAGTTTAGTAGAGTGAATATTTTGACCTACTTTAAAGATCCTTCACTCCATATTTTTAGTACTTCTTGCCTCGAGAGAAGAGAATTTTCCTTAGTTGATCACATTCAAGCTACTAGACCAATTCAATTTGTTTTTTCTTTCTCATGAATTACAAAGGCACATTATGTAAATCAATTATTCAGAATCAGCACAAGACAACGTGAGAAACACTTAGAAGGTGTTTGATAGAGAAGGAACACTGGGAATTGAGTGTAAACTGTTTGCACTATTGTCATTCTACCCAGGTTACTTTTACCTTCGGAATCCAATTCTTAGTGTGCAACAAGAAATTTGGTTTTACACACATATATTGTATCTAGGATATATGGTAACACATTTAACATGTATGGGATTATCATCTAGGGGAGGGAGTAGAGGGAGGGAGGGGAAAATTTGCAAAAGTGAATATAAGGGATAATGTAAAAAAAAAAAAATTACCCATGCATATGTACTGTCAAAAAAATTTTAATTATAAAATTAATCAAAAAAAATTTTAAAAAGGTGTTTGATAAAATGCTAGTGGCCCAGAGCTGCTTCAGTGATGTTCAGAATGAGTTATTAAAAAAAAAAAAAAAAAAGTTTTCTTTTCTAGAAACCAGAAGAAAAAGTACTATTCATCAATTTATGTCAGTGGACAAGAATCCCAGCACCCCAGTCAAAGGCAGAACCTGTATCTTTGAGTGTTGGCCATCCAGAAGATGTATCTGAGACATCAGGTACATAGAACATCAAAACTAGGCTTTATTATTTTTCTCAGCAACCACCTACCACCCAATAAATTTTAACAGCAAAAGTATATTTAAGGTAAAATTTTTATATTTCTAATAAACATATTGGAGAGTTAATCTTCAGCATTAACTGAATATATGTAAGTACTTGGGCAGATACTCATAAACATAAAGTTCTAATAGGAACTATTTTTGTACAGTAGGACTATAATAGAAATTAGACTTTTGGAGTGCCTTAGCCTAATCCAGGCTTTTGGGTTAACATTATTAAAAGTACCATTACTTTGATATTAACAGTATTATTACAGAAAAAAAGTTTGTTAATGCAACACTGTTTGAACTGTCTAGAATCATACACAGTCATTGATGTTGCCTACAACCCTGATGTTCTCAAGATAGCAAAAGAGGATGAAATGGAAATGGATCAACTGATTCACCTGACAATGAAATGCATTGAGGATAAATACCAATTTACTCTTTCCCACTCCTATCGTATTACGAAAACCAAGAATAAAGGAAGTCTCCAAAAGATGAAAAAGAATTTGATGGGGATCCAAACTGACCCAACAGATTTAAGTGAGAAAATGAAGAAAGGTAAGGAATTTTTAGTTAAAACTAATGTATGCAAATAGACAAGTGAAAATCAGAACCATCTAATTTCTAAAACATTATTATAATGTAACCCAGTAATGTCTAACTCAAGTACACAAGCTGCAGGCCGGGCTGCTCCAACCAGATTAAATTGTAATTGGGAAATGTTGAACAAAGCAAATAAAAATATAACAATGTTGATACACAGCCTGTATTCAAACTATTTATAGGGCTTTATTTATAGTGCTTTATTTATCCCTTTTTTGCATCAAGAATTAAAGCTTGAGCAGTTAAGAAACTGTAGAGTGAATGACCAAGATGACATTCCACAACTCTTACTGCCAAAGGACCATATTCCAAGCAAACAAGGGTGTCTAATTGAGGAAATTTCCAGTAGTGAGATTCAAGCTGAGCTGAAAACTCCAAATTACAAGCTGACAGTTGTGAAGGATCAGAATGGGAGATCACTGAGAATTGAGATGAAAGTCGAACTTCCTGGTCTTAATTCTGTCTGTGACTGTGATCTCAGTGTTTCAAAGGTAAGATAAAGATTAACCATATGAAACCAGAAATAGATTTTATTTCTAGATTGCAAAAACAAATTTGTCCAATTGATGTGATTCTTTCATAGGATGACTTAGTGATTGAAGTCTCTGAAAAGTACCGATTACAGGTAGATCTTCCAGAATCAGTTGACACTGAGACGACTATAGCAAAATTTATCACAGAGAAAGCTACATTAATCATCACCATGCCAGTACTGCAGTAAAAGTGCAACATGGATGTTAGGCTTTCATTATACTACCACTGAGCTCCTATGGAAGGCATCATAGGTAAGAAGGTGTTAATGGTCAAACATCAATTTCAGATTTCTGAAGTTTTTATAGAATTTGCATCTCTCATCAGATCTTAAAAAAATTCCCTCTGCTATCCTTTTTACCACCAATGACCTTGCCCTTGTCTTAGATAACTAAAACCTTTGAAGCTACAGTGTCTTTCCTTTGATACTGATAGCAATCACAAGTTAACAAATAGTTTGAGAAGATAAAAATGAAATGTTTTAAAGTCACTTTTTTTTATTACCTTAGTAGATTTACTCTTCTAAGGTATCAGTTAAATATATTGTATAAAGAAAATTATACCTGTACCTGAAGCCAATTGAGTTGTGGGGCAAAAAAAGGGCAGTGAAGATAGTTCTTGTTGCACTAGAAGTAACAGCCTGTTTCCAAGTGCTGCCCTAATCTTTCAGCAAGAAGGGACCCTGGTCTGTAGGAGTGTGATCACGTGATGTGGTAGTTACTTTGGTTAAATTCTTTGAAATTTCAGCCCATCTTTTTCTTCCTCTCTACCCCTAATGTACTATCTTTTAAACAGCATGTTTAATGAATTCAACATTAATCAATTTTTATGGGTAGAACACTGTGCTAAGATTGTCCTAACTTTGTCAAGTAGCAGGAATAGATTATACATAAATGATCTTTTCTTTGAACACTCAGCTAAAGCACCATCTTCTACTTGAAGTTTTGCTGATCCCTCCAGCTATGAGTGCTCTTCCTCCAAAAAGGATCTTGTATTAATTTTTGTATTTGTTCCCAAGTATTCTTTCTATGTTGATAGTTTTCCTTCATAGAATGTAATTTCCACTGGGGTAGGGATGATTTCGTTTTTCCTTCTATATCTATAGCACCTTGAATAATGATTTAGAACTAGAATACAAAATTGTAAAGTTCTACATCTATGATCCTTTGATGTACCAAGTGTCAAAGAAACATCAACTCAAAGTGGAAGAGGAAAAAAACCTGTTTCAGAAAAACTACAGTGAAGAGTTTGACTAAAACCAATACTTCTGGATCAAGACCAAGTAACTTAGCTAAAGGAAAAACATTTACTGAATAAAAAGAAATGTTGGATATTTAACATAACACACCAAATGGGATAGTAATAGATCACTATTATTTTTAGTTCTCTTCAAGGACCTCATAACAGTTCTTGTGCTAATTTAGATTATCATCATGAAAGAAATAATCTAAGTAGCCATAGTTTACATTTTCATCTAGAGCTCATAGAATTGAAAATGAGAATTCTTGGTGATTTAAATGTATATTTCATCTAGAATCAATAAGCTAATAAATAGAATAAGCTTACCTTGAAATGTCATTTATACATTCTGCTCAAATTTAAAATACATAATGCCCTTTTTTCATTCTTCTCCAAAGTGCTCTAAACTTTTTTTGAAACTTTGCCTAATTATACACAATTAACTCACACCCTTATTCTACATTTTTATAGTACTTGTAAGTACAATTTGTAATCTGTGCCTATTAGTTTATTACTGTGTCTGTACTGGGTCTTTTTGATCTATTTTTCTAAATAAAATGCCTTACATTAGTACTCAAAAATAAACCTCCAATTGATGATATGGATGTTTCCAACAGTGCCCATCCTGTGCAATATTTATCAATACTCTATCATATAAATAATACATGGTATGGGTTCTTCGCTTTGTCCAGTAAAGCTTACAAAATATATTTTTTTAAATTTCTAATTGTAATTTTAAAACTTGTAATGGAAAGAAATGACACATTTCATTTAAAGGTCAGTGAAAATAAAGATATAATTGTTTCTAAAACTTTAGATATAAAGAACCCCTCCATGGAGGCTGCACATACTACTAGGGGTTGGGGTGGAAGGGGGAAGGAGTCATCTTTGCTTTTTTTTTGATACACATGGATTATCAATTTAGCATTGAGGTTTCTCAGTTATCCTCACTCTTGCCACATTCACCAGGTTATCACTTTTTGTTTCAGCCTAACATTCTTTTCCTTTGCTATCAACATTTATATTTAATTCTTTGGATCATATAGAATTCTATGACTAAAAAATACACAATAAAAACAGTAAGTATTAAAAAGAATCTAGTTTCAGTGACTTTAGGTATTAAGGGAATTATGCAATTTCCCTTTGGCAATCCAATTCACTGTTTTATTTTAATCTAAATTCATTCACTTAAACATTTTTAACCTGAAATTTATAACCAGAGGCATCAATTTTGAATAATCATTCAGAGATAATGGAATCATAAACACGATCTTACTTAGGCAATGTTAGGCAGGTCACTTCTCAAGCTTTTTCATTAAATGAAAGCTAGATTAGGGGACCTCTGAGATCCTTTCCCACTCCAAACTTATGATGTTAAGAGCATTTAGGGTAGTTGTTTTACCAAATCAAGTTTGTGACTGCTTAAAAAAAAGCAAATAAACACAATGAGTTCTTTACATTTTTAATTTAATTATGATAATAAAGAAGTGGCCTGTTTAGATTGCTTGCAAAAAAACTGCCTATACCCTAATGCAGCAGAGATTTATGTATTGCTTTCTCCTAAACATCTCATTTGATTTTGAAAAGTCTTACCCTTCAAACTTAAGCTAAGTGAACCTCACATCTACTGTTCTTAGAACAAAAGTCCTGACTCAGTTTTTCAGAAATGTATGTCTTCCATTCTTTTGTCTCAGAATTAAAAATGAAACCATAATCATTTGACACTAGGTATCACTATTTTCAATAAACTGTTTCTTATGTCTGCAGCTTTCTGTTATATAAAAAATTTAACTCAAAATTTTGTACCAAGAGATTTACAGATTTCTATAGCTTTCAGAAATGTTTACTAAAGTTAATGTCAGAATATGGACATACCAGAAATTAAAACCAGACACATTAAAAATGTGTAATTTACTTTTAATTCTTTAATACTCATTTTAAATAAAGAACACTATCCCTAATTTTACTTTTTTTCAGTATGAAGTAAGAAAATAGATTGTATCAAACATTCCAGATCAATTTCCATAACTTAAGAATAAAATAATTTTTATTAATATGCAACCTTCTGGGTTTTTGCTCATTTTACAAGGGAAATACAGAGCCTTAAGCAATAGCAACAGAGAATAATATATCTTTTAAGAATAGTTTGACAAACCTGCATCCAATCTGGCTCGTTCAGACAGTGGTCCCTTGTAATGAGTTATTTCTTCCCATATAACTTTCCCTTCAAGCTAGAATCACTTATACCAGAAAGGTCAGGTTAGTTTCTAGGATTACATTTTCATAACAGTACAGCAGGATAAATCATGAAGATAGAATGGAGTGTCAGCTGTACATGTGTACCCATGTCTGCTCAGACACTTAAATTAAGGTTAAACAATGAAAAAGTGAACTTCTGTGGCTCAAAGTACCTACGGCTAGGTTCACACATTACACACACAAGGAAGCACTGGTCAGATTTATTTTAAATAGTCATTAACAATTCCAAACAATTATTAAAACACAATGATTCAACAGAAAGCCTGGAATTGATATAATTTCCAATTATTTTCAATTATCCTGTACATGACCCCAATCCCCTTCCAAAATAAAGCAACTATAACCAATTGGAGTAAAATATTTACCTGCTCACCATAAGACACACTTCTTCACAGAGGACTTTTAGTGCATTCTTATTTTATGTAAGACAACTCAAACAGTACAAAATAATTAAAAAACATTTAACATTTTTTTCTTTCCAGTGGAATCACTGACCAATTAATACATGCCCCTTCTTTTAAAAAAAACATTTCCAATGGTTCACTATTCCCTCTCCCTCTTATTTTTTTTCAGATTGGACATGACAATGAATGGATTTTGGCACATGTCCAACATAAGTGACCAGCATCTTACTATGTACATAATATTATTTGGTGTAATTTTCCAAAGATGCATGACTATGGAATCCATTTGAGAATTTACTTACAAATTATCAATTACTCTTGTATAAAAGGCTTCTACTCCTACAGCTGTAACAGTCTGATGAATGCAAGTGTCAAGTACAAAGTGTGAAATTCTGACCTTTCACTTCAGTTCTACAAAGTCTGCTCACATTTCATGCTCTCTTCGTTACAAGATGGAAAACAACTGTTTACATCAAATTTTTAGAAAAATGTAACAGGAAACAGTCAAAACTAGATGGTCCAATTTTTTTTTTTAGCAAATTAAAAAAGTTAACTGTTTTATAATTTTATTTTTGATGAGGCTTTAACTCCACCCACATTGACAAGGAATTGTGTAGCGAAGAAAACTAAAAATTTAAATTCCAAAGAAACTGGAATTTTAACATCTTCCCCACCACCCAAAAAATGTTGCTTTACTGCATTTCCCAATGGAAATGCTAACTACTGAGGGGTTGGAGGCCATGTACCTTTTGACTTAGGAGCACACAGAATTTGAATGTATATTTTATTAAAAATTTGCACAATGACTAGTTGTAATTGGCATTTAAAGTTCATGAAATTAATAATGCCTATTACAAATAACTTAACTATACAAAATGGATAATAAAAATAATTGACTAACTTAAAATAAAAAAGGAACCATCTTTGTTTAACTGACATATAAATATTAAGAATAACCAATGTGACTGGGATAGAGTAGAAATTGCTCAAGGTAGTTATAACAGCATTGTGATAGGCTTTTCAAGGTATTTTTTGAACTCAGCAAGCCACTGAGCTCCAACTGCTCCATCCACTACCCGATGATCACAGCTGAGTGTA
The DNA here is from genome assembly GCF_048593235.1 of Sminthopsis crassicaudata. Lineage (NCBI taxonomy): Eukaryota > Metazoa > Chordata > Mammalia > Dasyuromorphia > Dasyuridae > Sminthopsis > Sminthopsis crassicaudata. Next base: position 524,762,337 of record NC_133619.1, read on the forward strand.
ACAGACATCATGCTGGCTACATCAAATCTAAGGGAAAAACAAACAATTAAGTACTCTCAAAGCAGTCATTGGATTTTCAAAACACAAGCATCCCAGAAGTTAAAACTTTCCCCATAAGCAATAATGCTATTAACTGTGCACTCTTCCTCCCCTGAATTCACTTCTTGAAAAGACAGATCAGAAAGCTCAAGTGCAGTCCTTTAACATCTAAGAAAAAAATTTTTTTAATATGGAATTTAATAGCTTGCTACATCTGAAGAAATTAAAGACACTCTATCCCCAAAGAATTGAATTCCATCCTCCAAATTTTACTTGTTTGGATATATAAATATATCAAAATCAAATGCAGCTTAAAAAACGGTCTAATGCTTTTGCAACTACATTTCTCCAAATAACACTTACCCTTTTTCATTATCTGCTGGAACTAGTCTATTCTCTGAAGCACCAATTGCCAAAATACATGCCTGAGGTGGATTAATAATTGCAGAGAAATTCTTAATCCCAAACATACCTAAATTGGAGATAGTAAAAGTACCACCCTAACAAGAGAAAAAAAAAAGAATTAAAATTAGAAAATAGAATGCTTTAATTTATTCCCTCAAATATGTAAATTATTGCATAAACAAGTACTTTTAAAAAGCCTAAGCTTTTGTTACATCAGAAAATCCTTATGTTTCATTTTAACATAATCAAACTCAAATTTAAGAGTTAAACTTATGTTTATTTAATTTCCTACAACATCCAGAATCTCATTTTGTAGTCAATAAAATGTTTTAATATTTTTAAAGTCAACATAAATTATTTACCTGGAATTCATGTGGCTGAAGTTTACCCTCTCGTGCTTTGGTTGCTAAAGAAACTACATCATTAGCAATGGATTCTAGTCCTTTTATATGTGCATTAAATACAATGGGTGTGATGAGTCCAGAAGGAGTACTGACTGCAACACTAACGTCAACAACATGATTTCTGTTTGGGAAAAAAAAAAAAAAAAAAAAAGGAAACATTACCCTAATGATCAAAGTTATTAAGCATTTCTTTTGAACAAAGGTAATTTAAAAAAAAAAAAAAAAAAAAGGAGTCTTAATTACAGCTGACATTTACACAAGCACTTTTTATATGAAGTGTTTTATAACTAAAATGCTGAAGGAATTCACAGGAGAGAGATAGAGATGGAAAAGTACTGGGATAGCCCTTGAGAGATGGTGGGATTCCAGTTTTTGAAACAGAGACTGAATTGCTTTGTTATAGTGAGGGAAACCCATTTATATATAGACTTGATCAAATGGCCCCTGAGGTCCCTTATGACCCTCAAATTCTATCACCCTGTAAGTTTGTGTTAATCTACCTAGAACTTATCACAAACTAAAATTTCAGTACAAACTAGGATTATCACAAAGGATAAAAATCCTCAGGTTTGAAAGAGGAAACAAAACAAATTTGAAGAAACACAAAATAATTTGAAAAAAATAATTTGAAACACAAAATAATTTGAAACATCAATAAGTGGTTTCCTTTGTAATACCTACATTTTATATACTTAAAAATATTGTTTTAAGAACTGCAACCTTCACCAGACTGCCAAAGGGATTCATGACACAAAATAATAGTTATTTTGAAGATTTTTGAAACTGGAAACAATTAGAAAAATTAAATACTATACAAATACATGTGTGTGATATACAATGTTGCTGTTTTTCACTATTAATAATGATTGACTTATCTATGTCTGAGCATGAAATTAATGAAAAGATCAAGTTGGATTAAAAGTACTTCCTACAAAGGAACATCCTACTTTCAGCTGCGCAGCCCCTACTACAAAAACTGAGTTATTTGTAACTCGATATCTAATTCCCAGTTAGTCCCAAATCCTGGTTCAGAAAACTATGTTGGAGATAGAGCTGATGTATAGATTGCTGTAGCCTCTCAGGAGTCCATAGTTTGAATTTAGCATTTTAAATTTTATGCAAACAACCTGGTGGGGTAGATAATGTTAACATTATCCCCAGTTTTAGTCAAAGAAACTAAGGTTCAAGAGTGGTTAAGTTACATGCTCAAGGTCACACAACTAGTAAATGTCAATCAGGATTTGAACCAGTCTCCTAAGACTACCAACCTAGTGAACCTAGTGATTCTCCAGCTTAGTCATACTGGCTAAAAGTAAAAATAGACAAAGACTTCACAGATTCCATATTGGTCTGTTCCTTTTGACTGTGGTACCAAACATGTGAGAAGTATCTTCAGTAGTCATTCAGTGCCTATTTGTCAAATAGGTATTTGACCTCTGTCCTATCAGGCACCTAGTAAGAGGTGGGACAAGTAAAGAAAAGACAACAGAGGCTATATTATGGTGCTCTCGTTTGTAAGACATGGGAGCTACTTTTAAAAATGAGCTAATAGGTCAAAATAGCTTGCCCAATTTATTATTAAATGGTTTTAAATCAAAGTTTTCTGACTTTGATGTCAAAATATGGGAAGGATAAGAAAGGGAATAAGCATTTATATAGCTACCACTATATGCCAGGCACTGTGTGAAAGCACTTTTTACAAACATTATTTGATCATAACAATGGTGGAGATAGGTGCTATTATTTATTCCCATTTTATAGCTAGTAACTAAGACCAGATTTGAACTTGTCTTCCTGACTCCACACCTAGCTCTCTATCCATTATATGTAAGCTTTTATATATCACTTTCTCCTTGTCCTGAACATTAAGAATTTATAACATAATTAAACATTGGACTAAATACTATCTTTGTTTTGAATTGTTTCATATGTATAAATTCAGCACCAGAATTTTTTTCATAGAAGGACATGTGTTTCTGTTTTTTCCTTGGCCCTAAACAACTACACAATGATGGACATATCACTTGGTAATTAATAGCTTACCCCAACAAAATTATACTTACTGCCTTATAACTGTGTCCATCCAGGAAGAATTAGCTTCAGGTACTTTTAAACAGGCCAAAGCCGAAGCTTTAATGATAAAGTCATTGACAGAAATCTTACTGTTTCCTGCCAATGTCTAAAGAAAAAAGACAACCTATTACCATTTCCTTATTCCATAAAGCCTCAACTATACAATCTTAAAAGTTGCAAAATTTAATCTTAATAGATGGCCCATAGGAAAAAAAAAATTTTTTTTTGGAAACATGAGTTCAAAATTCTGAATCAATTTCCTTGGCTTTTGCTGTAAAATGAAATTTAGAGGTGAATGAATTCCATTATAGAGTCTTTAAGAAACTGCTACACAAAAACAATAAATATTTGACTAGGAAAAATAAAGGAAAGAAAAAGAAGTTAAATGATTTCAAATTCTCAGTTTTTATAAGTCATGACAAATTGGGCAAGAAATTTAATTTTTCTAAACCTCAGTTGTCTTGTCTATATAATGAAATAATAATGCTTATGTCACTTACCTCATAAGCAATTGTGAGGAAAATGCTTTGTAAACTATTAATACTATGATACTATATAAATGTGTATTGTTACAAAGTACTATTTTATGCAGCATTTGGAAGTATGATTAAAACAAAGGTACAGGGAACAATTTGGCTATGAGCATGGTATAGGATTTTTCATGTTACATAAATAAGGCTGAGTAATTCAAAGCATGCTGCTAACCACTAAGTAGTAGAACCTACTTCTAAAAAGTATGGAAATTTAACTTCAAGTAAAAAGCCCAGAAAAGCAACACAAATACTAAAATGGACACAATGAACATAAATAGTACTCAATATCAATTCACCAAAGAAACACTCAAGTAGGTAAATGTAACAATTTTTTAAAACACCTTTTCTTTACCCAATATCCAGTTACCAAATTTCACAAAAGATCTCTCCTTTTTCTTCATTCCCAATATTGCCCACCTTGTTCAGACTATTATTACTTTAAATGTCTTATGTTTCTGCAATAGCTTATTCTTTCTTCAACATTACTCTTATGTTTCTGCAATAGCTTATTCTTTCTTCAACATTACTCTATAAACATGCACTTTGCTTCTCCAACTAGTTTTTCCCTATAGTCTATTCTAGTTTTCCTTAGACAATTTATGATCATCCTGATATCCATAAAATCTCATTGTTAGAATCACAATGAAACTTAGAATAACTCTAGTCCAATTGTCTCATTTTATAAATAAGGAGAAGAACCTCAAGGCCCAAAGAGATAACCTATCTAAAACTATATTAATGGCAGAAGACAAGATTTTGCTCTCCCCCAAATCAAGATTCTTTTTGATAAGGCCTTTACTTTAGTCATTCTTCCAAAATGAAATGTTCCCTCAAATTTTACATATCCTTCAAGGATCAACTTAAATCCCACTCTTTCTTTTCCAACTATTCCCAATGATTCCCCAAATTCCTACAAAAGGACAATATTTAGCACTGAACTACAATATGTCTGTGCATTCTTGTTACATTGCAGTTACAAACTCTATCCTATCTTTTACCATTGCAATCTCCTGAAAAACAGATTTCTTCCACACAGCTGAGTATCCATTAGGAAAGATTTTAGGGAAGAAAACACAAAACTCAGGTACCACGCTATTAAGATGAATGTGCTAGTATACAAAATCAGATCCCCTCCTCATGATACTTTAATCAAGAATAAAAACAAGATACAATCAATTAGTAATCAGGAGGTGTTAATAGCTACTATTCAACAGACCTAGAATAAAGACACAACATAAGAAAAAATTATTCCCAGATAAGAATTTTTTTTATCTTCCCAGTTTTATATAAGAACTTAGCTTTAACATGTTTTATGATAATTCATAGAAAAACGAACTATGTACAAACTGATAGCAAATGGAAATCATTGAAGTTACACAAATGAAAATGGTTCTAGTCAATTCATTCAATCTCTATTTTCCTCATTTTCCTTATCTGTAAAATGGGGATAATAAGATCATCTACCTCCAGGTAAGTAGAATTGTAAGATTGTTGAAAGAATTAATTGATATAATTATAAAGTGTTTGGCACATAGTATCTATAAACATTGCATATAGACCATCTAAATTTTAGTTGTTTTTTTTTTTAAAACCTATTTTATTTTATTTTATTATATTATATATTTTTTATAATATTATCCCTTGTATTCATTTTTCCAAATTATCCCCCCCCTCCCTCTACCCCAAATAAGAATTTTCAAACATCTTACCATGTTGAGTTCTTTCCGTACTTCTAAAACTTCACCCATGTTTACATCAATAGAAAGATAATAATGAGGTATTGTTTGTTTGGATTGCATTAAACGCTGGGCAATTACCTAAAACAAAAGATTTATAAATAATTTCTTGTGTAAAAATTTCATCACTTCTCTCTCCTGTCATTCCCTTCATACTCCCTTATCCCAACCCTACCCCAAAATCCTTACAATTAGTAACTGTCAAACCAATCAGCAATGAAAGAAGTAGACAGGATTAGGGAATTGGAACTTGCATTTTATCTTAATATTTTCCTATCATATTAATTAAAACAAATTAATCCCAATTACCTCAACATCTCAGCCATCATCTCTTAATTAAGAAATCGCTATGTTACCAGTTTACATCTAATAACTAACAACAGTCAACCCAGCAGCTGCTTCTAAATTTATAAAAGCACACAATACTTACTCTACGAATATTGCTGATTGGGATATCTGTGAAAACTCCAGTAGGAACTGCTGCCACTGCTGGAGCTGGAGAGGGCATGGCAACTGTTGGAGGAGGAGGAGCCTGTGAACAAAGAATTATAAAAGAACTTTGAAAAACCAGGAATTGATCTTAGAATAACTTAGTCTAAGATCCTTAATGGGTAGCTCAATATTGTCAAGTGACCTATTTAGACATACTGAAATTTCTTGAAAAGAATGGTCATTTCCAAAACATCTGATTGGCAGAAGGGACTTGCTTGATCTGTTTTTGCATTTTGCATTCATATTTAAGCATTAGTTCCAATAAATCACTATATATACCACTGGGTAGTTTTTAGACTGGAGTAATTACCTCCCCCATATTTTCATGGAAATAAACACCCTTTAAAATAAGGCTTTTCTACTTAAGTACTGAAGAGCAAATACAATCTCTTTCCACAGCTTGTGAAGCAGTATAATATAATGGATAGGGAACTGGGCCTGGGAGTCAAAAAGAATAAATTCCTGTGATTAACACAAATTGGCTCTGATCACAGACCAGTTGCAAAAGCTCATAGTAAGCAGCCAATTCTCTAAAATCACAAGGGCAGAATAGTTGCTAACCTGCAAATATAGAGGAAGTTTCCTTAATGGTGTTTCCCTACATCGATTAAAGGACTGGATTAAAAGAAAATATTATCAATCTTAACAAGTATAGTATTGTTGGGTAGTTTATGAGTATGATTCTCTAACCAAAATGGCCTAATGAAGTCAAGGTCAAAAATGCTAATGTGAGCAAGTTAAATTTGCTATTATACAGTCCAAAATTTAAACCAGTAGCCAGGACCAATTATTCTCTTAACAACTAGGATTAGATACAATATGTAAAGATATTGATGCAAATTCTAGGATTGCTGATACTTGAAAAATCTCAAAAATCTCAAAATACATTTTAATACTGTTAGTAATGCATCTTTGAACATGAAAGGTAAAACAATAACTGTACACTATTAAATTTAAATAGAAACAGAGGAAATATTTCTGCTTCCAATTTCACACAACAGTCCAGAATGTAATATACAAACCAAATAAAGAGTAAAAACTGTTGCAAAAGAACTATTACCCTCATAGAGAACAAGAAGCAAAAGGGAGCAACTCACAGGAGCAACCTTTGAAGGCACAAAGGAATCAATGTCTCTCTTGATGATTCTGCCATCTGGACCTGTTCCTGGAAGACACAAAAGAATGCAACTGGTTTTCTAGTGTAGTCATTACTGCTGCACTAATGAAACATGAATTTGGATAAGTTCAACTACCAATTTTTAAACATATGAAAGTACACCACATGAAGAATTTTGCAAAAAGAGTCTGGTCTCCTATACCATACAGGGTCAGCTAAATTATACAGTGGACAGAGGATTGGTCCTGGAATCAGAAAGGATTAGAAAGGATCAAATCTGCCATCAGACATCTACTAAATGTTTATGTTTCAGCCCAAGCAAATCAGTTAACTTCCTTTTTTTCTTTAGAATTCTATTTTTCTCCTGTTACATGTAAAAACAATTATTTATTGTTAAAATTTTGAGTTCCAGATTCTCTCCTTTCCTCCTTCCCCTGCCCCAATGAGAATTCAACATAGATTATACAGGAAATCACTAAATTTCTATCTGCCTCACTTTTTTCATCTAAAATGGGAATGATAATAGCATCTACTTCCCAGGGTGGTTGTGAAGATCAAATGAGATAATTTTAAAGTGTTTAGCACAGTGCCTGGCACATAGTAAGCACTCATGTCATATACTGCAAAAGCAGAAAAGAGTTTGCTTTTCCCCACAAGGACACATATCCTGTCAGCCTAAAGGAGAAAAATGATCACAAAACATCCCTTTAAAATTTCTTTTCACCTCACTGAATGAAGAATAGCCAAACAACCTGCAATGTGTTTAAATATCATTATGGGTGCAGAAAAAGCATTTGATAAAATCCAACATCCATTCCTACTAAAAATGCTTGAGAGTATAGGAATAAATGGACTATTCTTTAAAATAATAACGAGCATAAACATCAGTAAAACATCAGTAAACATCATACGTAATGGCGATAAACTAGAACCTTTCCCTGTAAGATCAGGAGTGAAACAAGGTTGCCCACTATCACCATTACTATTCAATATAGTACTAGAAACGCTAGCCTCGGCAATAAGAGCCGAGAAAGAGATTCAAGGAATTAGAGTAGGAAATGAGGAAATCAAACTATCACTCTGCAGATGACCCCAAAGACTCTGCTAAAAAGCTATTAGAAATAATTTAGAATTTTAGCAAAGTTGCAGGATACAAAATAAATCCACATAAATCTTCAGCATTTTTATACATTACCAACACAATCCAATAGCAAGAGATACAAAGAGAAATTCCATTCAAAATAACGGTCGATAGTATAAAATATTTGGGAATATATCTACCAAAGGAAAGTCAGGAATTATATGAGCAAAATTATGAAACACTTGCCACAAAAATAAAGTCAGATTTAAATAATTGGAAAGACATTCAGTGCTCTTGGATAGGCCGAGCGAATATAATTAAGATGACAATACTCCCTAAACTAATCTATTTATTTAGTGCTATACCAATCAGACTCCCAAGAAACTATTTTAATGACCTAGAAAAAATAACAACAGAATTCTTATGGAACAACAAAAGGTCGAGAATTTCAAGGGAAGTAGTGAAAAAAAAAATTAAATGAAGGTGGTCTAGCTGTACCTGATCTAGAACTATATTATAAAGAAATAGTCACCAAAACCATTTGGTATTGGCTAAGAAATAGACTAGTTGATCAGTGGAATAGGTTAGGTTCAGAGGCCAAGATAGTGAATAAAAATAGTAATCTAGTATTTGACAAACCCAAACATCCCAACTTTTGGGATAAGAATTCATTATTTGACAAAAACTGCTGGGAAAACTGGAAATTAGTATGGCAGAAACTAGACATGGACCCACATTTAACACCACATACTAAGATAAGATCAAAATGGGTCCATGATTTAGGCATAAAGAACAAGATCATAAATAAATTAGAGGAACATAGGATAGTTTACCTCTCAGACTTGTGGAGGAGGAAGGAGTTTGTGTCCAAGGGAGAACTAGAGACCATTACTGATCACAAAATAGGAAATTTTGATTACATCAAATTAAAAAGTTTCTGCACAAACAAAACTAATGCAAACAAGATTAGAAGGGAAGTAACAAATTGGGAAAACATTTTTACAGTTAAAGGTTCTGATAAAGGCCTCATCTCTAAAATATACAGAGAATTGACTTTAATTTATAAGAAATCAAACCATTCTCCAATTGATAAATGGTCAAAGGATATGAACAGAGAATTTTCAGATGATGAAATTAAAACTATTTCCACTCATATGAAAGTGTTCCAAATCACTATTGATCAGAGAAATGCAAATTAAGACAACTCTGAGGTATCATTACACACCTGTCAGATTGGCTAAAATGACAGGAACAAATAACGATGAATGTTGGAGGGGCTGTGGGAAAACTGGGACACTGATGCATTGTTGGTGGAGTTGTGAAAGAATCCAACCATTCTGGAGAGCAATCTGGAATTATGGCCAAAAAGTTATCAAAATGTGCATACCCTTTGACCCAGCAGTGCTACTCCTGGGCTTATATCCCAAGGAAATACTAAAGAAGGGAAAAGGACCTGTATGTGCCAAAATGTTTGTTGGCAGCCCTTTTCATAGTGGCTAGAAACTGGAAAATGAATGGATGTCCATCAATTGGAGAATGGTTGGGTAAATTATGGCATATGAATGTTATGGAATATTATTCTGTAAGAAATGACCAACAACAGGAGGAATACAGAGAGGCTTGGAGAGACTTACATCAACTGATGCTAAGTGAAACAAGCAGAACCAGGAGATCATTATACACTTCAACAATGATACTGTATGAGGATGTATTCTGATGGAAGTGGATATCTTCAACATAGAGAAGAGCTAATCCAATTCCAATTGATCAATGATGGACAGAATCAGCTACATCCAGAAAAGGAACACTGGGAAATGAGTATAAACTGTGAGCATTGTTTTGTTTTATTTTGTTTTTCTTCCCAGATTATTTTTAGCTTCCAAATACAATCCTTCCTTAACAACAGCAACAACAACAAAATTCAGTTCTGCACATATATATTGTGCCTAAGATATACTATAAGATATTTAATATGTATGGGAATGCCTACCATCTAGGGGAGGGGGTGGAGGGAAGGAGGGGAAAAATTTGGAACAGAAGGGAGTACAAGGGATAATGTTGTAAAAAAAAAAAAAAACAATTACTTATGAATATGTACTGTCAAAGAAAATGTTATAATTATAAAAATTAATAAAAAATATTTAAATTTAAAACAAATATCATTATGGGGGGCATCTACGTGGCGCAGTGGATAGAGCACCATCCCTGAAGTGAGGAGGACCTGAGTTCAAATCTGGCCTCAGATATCTAACACTTCCTAGCTGTGTGTCCCTGGGCAAGTCTATTTAACCCCATTACTTCAGCAAGAAATAAATAAAAAATAAATCATTATAGAATAAGAAATGATGAATAGGAAGAATACAAGAAAACATGAACTAAGGTAAAGTGAGATTAAAAAAAAAAAAAAAAGAAATCAAAATGCAAGATGAATACAACAATGTAAATGGAAACCAAAAAAGCTTCAAAAAGGAATACTATATAATATTAATGATCAAGATCTAGAAGAATATGAAAATTTGACTCTTTTAGATGAGGAGAGGAAAAAGTGAAAGAATAGAAGGCTACTGAAGTGGAAAGTAGCATATACTGTTGATCTTGACTGATATGATGGATTAATTTTGCTGAATTGCTTTTTCTCATTTTTTATTTTTTGTTATAAATTGTTCCTTAGAAGAAAGTGAAGGAAGAGTTATACGGGAAATGAATATACTTGTTTATAAAAACAAGAAAACATAATTAAACATTTAACAAAAACAGCTTTCAGAAAAAGAAAAAAGATTTACCTTTCACTTGTGCAAGATCAATTCCTCTCTCTGCTGCTAATTTCTTTGCAAGGGGACTCACAAATATCCTTCCTTTTGTACTAGGAGGAGCAGCAGCTGGACGGGTAGCTGAAGGTACAGTGGCTGTAGGTGGGGTAGTGGGAGGAACAGCAGCCATCTTATAAAGAAAAGGAGTAATGGAGTTAGTATCTCATTGGTAAGGTCAGTTTCCAAGATCAAGAACTGTTATATTCTTCTAAGTCAGGGGCTATTTTAATCACATTTTCTATGATGATCAACTTTTCTATAAAAGATTATACATCTGCTTAATCTTCACAAAGCCTAGTTATACCAAACGGAAAGTATGTCAGTTTCTACTTTTTCATGTACTAGAGAAAGATCTAGTAGTCTCTAAAATATAATTTTGTTGGTAAAGACACATGAGATTATTTTAAAAATCATCTCAGGTGATAGTTAATACTGCTTTTAGACTTATATACATAAATAATTCTAAAGTGCACAGAAAGCTCAACTATAATGCTTTTATAGGAGTTTATGCCATGGAATGGTATATTACAAACATGAAAAGCAACATAACATTGTGAGTAGGGCCTTGGATCTGGAGTCAGGAAGACCTGAATTCAATTTCTGCCTCCATTACCAGCTACATGATGCAGCCTAAATCAATTAATCTCTCTTGAGTTTCAATTTCCTTATCTCTAAGACGAAGGAGTTCAACTTGATGATCTTTGTGATCCTGTGAAGCTCTGAAATGACCTCTTTATTTATGGTCATACTAATGTCAAGAATTCCGGTATATTACAAATATTTTTTTTTTGGAGGGTGAGAGGGTGCAAGGGTGTTGGGGTTTTTTAAAACAATTTTTCTAGTCATCCCCAGCTATAATTCATAAGCACCAGACACAAGTACAAAGAACAGAGTTACTAACTTGATTTAAAAGCAGCACCTAAAACTTCTTGAATGTTTAAAAAAAAAAAATTTTGAGGAACAAACATACTGGTCAAAATATGTAGGAAAGGTGTATTTTTTTATAACCAGGTTAAGAGTATCTGCATGTTTGATATTTTCCAAAAGATACTGGGCTGGGGCAGCTAGGTGGTGCAGTGGATAGAGCACCGGCCCTGAATTCAGGAGGACCCGAGTTCAAATCTGGTCTCAGACACTTAACACTTCCTAGCTGTCACTTAACCCCAGCCTCAGAAAAAAAAAAAAAAAAAAAAAAAAAATACTGGGCTAAAACCTAGCTGGTACAAACTCATATGATTTAGTTATAATGCCTTAGCAACACCTAGCAGAGTAAAATAAGAATATAGACATGGTAGCTTAAAGACACACTAAATCTTTAGCTTAGGATAACCTTTTCAGTTACTTACTAGATGAGACTTGTTTCATGTAACTTAGAAAAAAATTAGAACCAGTAGGTGAAAGTTACAAGAAAGTACATTTTAGCCCAATATGAAAGAATAAAAGCTGTCTAAAAATGGCCTCTTTCATAACATACTATAAGCTTGATTCTTACAAGTTTTCAATAAGAACCTGAATACTCTTCTCAAACTATTGAGAGGTGATTTATCTATTGCCTGGGAAATCAGAGTGCTGGCCTGGAAAGCCCCTCCAATTCTTTGGCTTCTATGATTCCAATAGAGTGGGAAATGAAACCTTACCTTTCAAAAGCATGAGCTCCTACATCTAAAGCAGGAAGACAACATGTCACACCAATACTTGGGGCATTTCAGTATGCTTTGGTCTCAGCAGCAGGTTCCAAGAAAGAGCAGGAAACACAGCTATAAGGGTCAAACTATTCATACCCTGGGAAGTATCAAAGAATATTACTCTCTCCCATTCCCTCAATTCTAGAGTCATACCTACCGGGGTTGGAGTGGGTGGTGGTGCTTGGGGTTTTATATCAGTTACTTCAGTTGGCTTATAATCAGCAAATGCAGCAATATCTGCTTCTTTTTCTACAATAATACAAAGGGGAGTTCCTAGAGGGACATCTCTTGTGCCTTCGGGGATAAGAATTTTTGCCAGGTATCCTTCCTCTTGTACTTCAAAACCTTTAATAAAAAGAAAAAAAATTAAATGTGACCCAAAGGTTTCCATTATTCCAGATAACTCAAAAGCACAGAGATTTTAACTGAAAATAATTCCCTTTATATTATCAGTTACTTCTGACAGATTAATCTTAAAGAAAAAACATCCAGTGAATCATATAGAGTAAATAAAATTAAGTTTGTGGTTTTGTGAAGATAAGGGATAGGGCTAATGCTTAATTTTACCTTGAGAGAAAACTATAGATTGGGAGTAACTTCCATTCAGAACTGTAACAAATTGTCCCATGGCAGAAGTGTCAAGGGTACAAACATACCAAACTGTAACATTAATGCTTAATAATCATTTGTTGAATTTCAAAGAGCAAGTCCAATGGCACTAGCACAGGTCTAGACATTGCACTTTGGAAAAATAAAACAGACTACCAGTTAACATGGGAGAACCCAAAATGATAATTTAGACAATTCATAGCTCTCTATGAATGCAAATATACATGATATTTCTCTATGTGAGAACTGATTTGAATCAAATGCAGATATCCATCTTTATAGAGTTGAGAAAGTGCATATTTCATTTCCTGCCTAAATCAGGGGCAAGCTGCAAAGTTTTACATATCCAGCAAATCTATGACACTCACACGACACTGAATAAACAATAAATCAAAACAGAAACCAAAATAAATATCTTCTTCCACCCCAGAACTGCATAAGAAGTCATCTGGGGCCCCCTAAAAACAAAACCAGGGTCGGGCCAGGGTAGACAACCAGGGTAGTGTCACCAAAACAGATCTGTAGCTTATAACACTCTGTCCAGGAACAGCAATGGTAAAGGACTCCCTTGACAAAGCTGCAGGTTGGATTAAAGGGAAAAAAAAAAAAAAAAAAAAAAAGACTTCCTGAAAATTATAATGGATAAAAGAGAAGTTGATTACATGAGTAAGAAATATTAAAACAAGGTCTAAAGATCAGGAGAAAAAAGGAAAATGTAAGGAAATGTAAAAACAAGTGTGCATATGCGTACATAGACACACACACACACACACAAACACAACTCAATTCCAGAAAAATGTAAGAATGACTGGAAAACTTGAAAGCCATGACCAAAGAAGAGCCTTAATATATTTCAAGAAATTACAACTGCTCAAAAATCTAATAGAACCAAAAAATACAGTGAAATTAAAAGAATTCACCAAACACTCCAAAATAAAATAAAATAAAATGCCCAAGAAGTTTCATCCTAAACTTCAAAGTTAAAGGAAAAAAACTATGAGAACCCAGAAAAAAGTTCAAGTACCAAGGAACCATATTATCAGAGATTTTACAGATACCCACTATAAAGAACTTGGGTGTTCAATTTTCCAAAAGATTTAGCATTACTACCAAGAGCAACTCAGACAGCAAAATTTAATATATTACTACAAAGAAAAACAAATCTTTCATGAACATAGAAGACTTCTGATGAAAAGAGCTAAACAGAAACTGAAATCCAATCTAAGGAATTAAGAGTCATGAAAAGGGGGCAGCTAGATGATGCAGTGGATAGACCACCACCCCTTAAGTCAAGAAGACCCTAATACAAATCTGCACTCAGACATTTTAACACTTCCTAGCAAGTGGAAATCTTCAACATAAAGAAGATCCAACTCACTTCCAGTTGATCAATGATGGACAGAAATAACTATACCCAGAGAAGGAACACTGGGAAGCGAATGTAAATTGTTAGCACTACTGTCTATCTACCCAGGTTACTTATACCTTCGGAAGCTAATAATTAATGTGCAACAAGAAAATGGTATTTACACACATATATTGTATCTAGGTTATATTGTAACACATGTAAAATGTATGGGACTACCTGCCATGGGGGGGGGGGGGAGGGAGTGGAGGGAGGGAGGCGATAATTTGGAAAAATGAACAAAATGAACAAAATAAATAAAAAATAAGATGACATATGCCATTGTCTGACACTAAATCTTAAAATTGACTTAATTTTTTCTTCTTTATTAAAAGAACCTAGAATGAAAAAAAAAAAAAAAAAAAACCACTTCCTAGCTTTGTGATCCTGGGCAACTTAACCCCAATTACCTCAGTAAAAAAAAGTCATGAAAAGATGTATAATTATTAGAAATTATACAAGAATAAAGTTTTTGCTTTCTAAGAAGACAACTTTACCCTTAGAACTAATAGCACCAAAGAAAGTTAAAGAATCTTAAATGAAGGGAAACTCAAATACACTAGAAAAGAGTTTGGAAAAATCTCACATAAGAAGTACCCAAGTAAAAAATGAGAAGAGGTGGGTTTTGGTGCTAGAACTTCATTTTGTTCTTAGTCAATGAAAAAAGCATAGAAAACACAAATACACAAAGAATCAATTTAAAGGGGAAATAAGACAAAAGCTAAAAGAGCAAACTAAGGGAAGGATTTTGGTTATAAACAAAACAATCTAATCTCAGAAGGTAGATTTTGAAGAGGGGATTAAAAGGAAGAAAGGATAAGAACCCAGGAATAAGCAAAGTAAGAGAAAAGGGACAAAGAAGCAGAAGAATGAATTTAATACAGCTCACAAGTACAAAAGAGAGGGAGTGAGGGATTCAGAGGAAAAAAAAGAAAAGACAACAGAACAGAGAGAAATACACAACAATTATAACTATAAATCCTATGGATGAAATCACCCATAAGACACAAATGGAAAGCAAAATGGACTAGAAAGCAAACCCAAGCAGCTAGGTGGCACAGTGAATGGAGCATCAGCCCTGAAGTCAGGTGGACCGGAGTTCAAACCCAATATAGGCTGTTCATAAAAAACACATTTAAAGATTCATATAGTAAAAATAACAGGCTCAAATAACAATCATGTATCAAATAAAGGACAAAAAACAGGAATACCAATCAAGATCTCAGATAAAATGTCAGCAAAAATAATTGATAAAAAGAAAAACAAAGAAACTACATTATGCTTAAAGGCATCATAAAGAAGTAATTCTATTAATAGTTATCATATAGGGACCAAATGGTTTAGTATCTAAATCCTCAAAAGGAAAATTAAACACGGAGAAATGACATACTCCATTTATACCTATATAACTCTTAACAAAAACAAGACAAAACAAAGCAAAAACCAGGAAAGAAATTAAGGTTCCAAATAGAATTTTGTGAAAGAGGCAACAATTTTGTGCAAATATTAAGAACAGGAATCAACTTCTCAGCACAACATGGCACTCTAAAAAATTGACTACATATTACAGCATTAAAAAATTAACAAAAACTCACAAATAAATGAAGAAAAGCAGAAATACTAAACACATCCCTTACTGACCACAATGTAATGAAAATCCTACTCCATAAAAGTCATCCTAAAGAATCAGTACAAAGAACCTTATCCCAGAAACAATGGATAATGTTAAAGATAATAACAATGAGACAACTACCAAAATTTTTGGATGGAGCCAAAGCAGTCCTGAGGGGAAAACTTAAATGTCTAAGCACTTTCAGAGAGAGAGAGAGAGAGAGAGAGAGAGAGAGAGAGAGAGAGAGAGAGAGAGAGAGAGAGAGAGAGAGAGAGAGAGAGAAAAGACCTATGAATTGGGCATGCAACTAAAAAAAAAAAAAAAATCTACAAAACCAATAAAATAAGTGGGAAAAAAAAAATAAAAACTTGAAAAACCAAAAGTAACAAATAAAGCAAAAAATAAAAAATAAGGTTCAGCTAGGTAGTGAGCACCAGCCCTGAAGTCATGAAGGATCTGAGTTCAAATCTGGTCTCAAACACTTAACACTTCCTACCTATGTGACCCTGGGCAAGTCACTTAATCCCAACTGCCCCAGCAAAACTAAATAAATAAAAACAAGAAATTCCACCAAAACACCAATTAATAAATGAAATTAGGAAGTTATTTTAAAATATTAGTAAGATGATCAAAAATAAAAGAAAACCAATGAAAATTCACATCCAGTGAAATGTTATTAGAAACTATTCTGTCCAACAATGTCAATAAAACTGACAACTTGAAAATATTTACAAAAACATAAA
This sequence comes from Sminthopsis crassicaudata, assembly GCF_048593235.1. Classification (NCBI taxonomy): domain Eukaryota; kingdom Metazoa; phylum Chordata; class Mammalia; order Dasyuromorphia; family Dasyuridae; genus Sminthopsis; species Sminthopsis crassicaudata. The sequence goes on from NC_133619.1 coordinate 524,779,081, forward strand.
ATGCCTAGATGAACAAAAAAATTAAACACAGCCTCCAAAAAGGAAAATGAACAAATTATAAATGAACTCCAAAAAAGATTATTTAGCCTTGTTTCTTATTTACTTCCTTTTCTCTTCTGGTTTGTGAGAATACCTCCTCTCTAGAATCTCTCTTCTTCCCAGAAAATATCTAAAGGATGTCACAATCATGGCCTGTGAAATAAATTCTAATCCAAATACAGTTTCTGAACAGACATTTGCTAGATGAGAATACTATTTATCACTTTGATGATGAAACTTGTCCTCACAAGAGAAACTACCAGTTAGAAAATTGTCATGCTACTAACCCAGTCTTAACGGGATAGGAGAACATTCTTCTATCCTACTGTACGGCTATGTCAGTTTCTAAGGTAAAAATCTCACCTATTGTGGCTTTGTCAGTTTCTATCTCAGCCAGCAAGTCTCCTTCACTCAATTTCTCACCCACCTTCTTCTCCCACCTTTGAACTGTACCCATAGTCATGGTGGGAGAGAGGGCAGGTAGCAGGACCTACAAAACAAAAAACAGACAAAAAAGGTACCTGAGTAAGATATTGCTTTGCACCAGAAGGGCATACTAGCAACTCTCAAGAAGTTAAAGAACCAGGTAGGCACACTCTGTCAAGTATCTATATATGGGGGTTTCTTATACCACATTAACTGAAACATCAAGTTTCTGGAATAGGAATCACAACAGTACCCAGGTTTAAGTCTTCCTAGTGCCCAAATCATTAAAGCAACTTAATCTCAGTAATTTTCTAACATTTTGATTGTACTTTACATGCAAAATTTGTTGTGTATCAGTTCAATTTCCTATGAAACAAGGAATGCTCATGAATAACCTTTGGTCTTTCACCAAAGCAGTAGTAACCAAGAAATCTGTTGAAATTTCCCTCAAGCTATCTCATAACCTGGAACAATCAGCATTAATGGCACAAAAATTTAAGCATAATGTTTCTTTTTTGGCTAGGAAAATATTTTCTTTTGATCAAATTCAATTTCTATTTTTATGGCATGACCATGATTCCAATCCAGTCTGTGAAAAGGAGGTTTTGCTGTATTCCAGTTGAGATTTGAAAAAATGTTGGTCTTATCTTTTCACAATTGCTCCGGGTTATTCTTCCAAGATCTCTAACAAAGAAATAAGCCACAAAACATTTTCAACAAGGATTTTTAAACTTACTATAGCAGGTACTTAGTTGCAGTTTTCTAAAAAGCTATCCAGCAGTTTTTCAGAGTCACAATTCTACAATCACCATCATGATGCTTGCTTTTATTCATATATCACCCCCAACAGCAAATTAGGTAACTCAGATCAAAAGCAATCTTCCTTCTAAAATCTATCATCATTTGATTCCTAAGTTAAGACTAATGGAATAATTTTTAAAAATCTTTGAATTATTTAGGATGGATTAAGGCAGTCTGAATATAGCACATAAAGGAAAACTAACAAAAGAGAAGGGGCTCAATTAAAACTTATTCAAGGGAATACAATGAGCGTACACACACTTAAAGCAAATGCACGATCTTCTCACTGGGAACAGAAAAGCAATTCTAAGAGTATGATATTATAAAACCACTCTTCCCCCCAAAAAAGAAACAGTTTCTTTTTGGAAACCTCTACAAAGTGCCACAGAGTGGCAAATTATAAAATTATATAAATGATATTCTGGTATGAACCAAATTTCAGGGGAGATACTATTAGTTTCCATTTTTTATTTCCAAAAAGAATACATCTTTCAAGAATAGATAAGATACTAAATCTGTTTCAAGTAAATCTGACCTAACTCAATATTTACCTTGCTAATTATGGTTTAGTTATAAAATATATCTCTACTATAAGATGACCCTATTTAATGTCTTTTATTTCTAAACATATAAGATGCTTACTTACACATATAAAAAAAATCCTTTATTGGGTATCTGTTTTCTAACTTAATATAGTATCAATATTGTTGTTTTGGGTAGCAGAAAGCTATATAGAGTAAATGAAAGATAAGAACCATCCCATTCAAATTTAGGATCATAATCATAAAAAAAAAAAAAAAAAAAGGAATTTGATTACCATCTCTGTATTTAAGTTATAATAGGTTTACAAAAAAAAAAAATATCTAAAAATATTGATTATAGGCTTAAATGTTGTAATGGAAGGAAGAAGTTTTAAACTTCTACAGGTGGAGAAACCCAGGCTCAGAAAGGTCAAAGGAGCTGTCCAAGGTCACAGACGTAGTAATAAAACTCATTTCCTACAGTAAATGCTCACTAAATGTAAGAGACTGTGGCAAACACCAGAAATACAAAGAAAAGAAATCCTTGCCTTTAAGCTGCTTATATTTCACAGAGGAATACATAGGTAAACAGAAGGAAAAGAGCAGTAAGAACTAAGAATCAATGAAGAGAACACAGAAGAGGGAGGACCTGAACTTTAAAAGAATTTAAGTATTTTGAAAAAGATTAGGCTTAAGTGAACCCTCCAGGCATGGGAATAACTTGATTTTCTTGGTTGTTATTTACTATTAAATGGCAAATGTTTCATCTGTGTAGAAAAATACCCTATAATATATTTCTGTTTCTTGAGAAAGTTCAATAAGTTAAGATTTACCTGCATATGAGTAGGATATGAGCTCCCTGGAGCCTGGGCAGAAGGTGAAGCTGTAGAAGCAGGGGGCGGTGCTGTGGAGGTTGGTGGAGGGCCTGCTGCAGTGGAATCCAGGGTATAGTTTTTAAATGCATCCACATCCTCTGCCCTAAGGTAAGGAAAACATACATAGAAATATTTTAGTTATCCTTATAAAGCATAGAGGAAAAGGAAATTTCAGATCATCTCTCAATTCTAGATTCAATTCTAGATTCAAACACATCAATATCTATATTACATGAGAGTAATTTTCAAACAGATGCAACCAAAAGCGTACTTACTTTTCAACTGTGATACAGATAATTGCTCCAATTGGAACATCCCTGGTACCTTCTGGAACAATTATCTTAGCCAGGTAGCACTCTTCTAAGCTCTCAAATCCAACAGTGGCTTTGTCCGTTTCAACCTTTAAACAGAAGACATGGGGTATTTAAATACTTACAGCCACACTGGACATTTATTAACTTAATCTAGCATTAAAACTCAAAGTGGAAATAAAGCTTCCACCTCTGCAAAAAGATTACAGAAATTGATAAAGGTTTCTCTGACAAAAATCAGCTTGGTCATTTGTGGCACTGAGAAATTTACCTAAGATAAACAAATACAGAGTTGCAGCATATGTCAGATTACTACCCAAAGAAAGAATTAAAGTAAGACTAGCATTGTTAGTTATGAAGCACCTAATCAGAAAACGTATTAAGTTTAGCAGCTCTCCAAACTACTTACTTCTGCTATAAGGTCACCCTCATTGATCTTTTCACCTTCTTTTTTCTCCCAGCGGGCAATGGTGCCTGCCTGCATTGTGGGGGAAAGAGAAGGCAAAGGAACCTGGAAAGAAAAGAGACACCTGCTTTCAAAAAAGAGTAGCACAGCTTCTTACCTCTTTATAGGTCCCTCACTGGCTCTGGGGCCCTATTCTGCAGCTCGGTGAGATGCTACAGCTCCTGGCCTTTAGCCCCTGTCAGTGCCAAACTGGGCTCTGTGGATCTGGCAAGAAGAATGCTACCTTTCAGTTGACATTTTCAGTCTGTCACTCACGAGAAGTCCCAGAGGCGCTTCAAGTCCCCTCCCGGCCTGCAGCTACGGGGATGCGATGGGGAGGGGGGGAAGGGCAGGATGGGGAGAAACTCGCTACGGGTCAGACCTTCCCACCGGCCGACCCCGGCGAGGAGGCCCCTGACTCCCGGGTCAAGGGTCAGGGACTGGGCCCGGAGGTCTTTCCAAGGAAGGCGGATGGGGCGGCCTCACCTTCTGGTGCGGAGGGAGACTGTACCAGCGTCGGCCCGGCGTCCCCCAGAGCTGTAGCAGCAGCGAACGAGCCCGCGGCGCCGCCGCGGAGCCAGAGTTAGGACCCCAGCACTGCAGCGCCCTAGTCCCGCTATGGGAAGAACGGGCAAGCCTCGGGATCGCGGCTGGGACTGGGGCCGGTCCGCTGAGGGGTTCCCTCGGGGCTGCGGCCGGATTTATGAAACCTGTCCGCGGGGCCGCGCACCGGGCCCGCCGCGCGCACACTCGCCACATTGTGCCACCGACAGGCTGCACCCGGGACCGGAGCCGCTGCAGCCGCTGCCACCGTCTCCTGAGTGACCTCCCCGACCACGGTGCGGCACAGCCGTCAGCCGCGCCGTGAAGTACGGTCGCACAGTGTCGTAAAAGAGCGAGGGAAGTCCCGCCCCACCCGGGATTCCCTTCCAACTCACCCTGCCCAATTCCTCTTGCTCGGGTTGGTGAAAGGACGAGTGTGGGGCGGGGCACGGGGCGCGTGAGTGAGAAGTGAGCAATGAAGAGGCCCCGGAGCTGGGACGGGAAAGAGGAGAGAGGGAGGAGAAAAGAGAGAGAACGAGGGGGGCCAGAGAGGGGAAGAACTGAGGGAAGTGGAAAGGGAACGGAAGTAGAGGGGAAAGGGGAACCTGGCCAGGAAGGTGGGAGGGGCCGATGCCCCTAGGCTTACTCTAAACTACTCCCACTTCTCAGGTGGCCTGGGATACTGTTTGGATTTGAATTCGTTGAGCTCGGATCAGCCAACTTTCTGATGCGAAACCTGCGGGACAGAAACCTTAAGTGGCCGTTTGTACTGGGCATTCCTAGGAAAGTTTCAGGGCGCCTTGTTTGACCTTTATTTAGAAATGGAAGAAATCGTAAAAGTTGTCCCGTCCATTTTACAGAAGAACAAACTGAGACTCAGAGGATCTTGTTACCCAAGCTACACAGGGAATGGGAGCAGAATCAGGAATTAGACCCTTTACACCGGGACAGCTCACTGGCACTGGAGATAGTCAGAAAAGTTCAAAGTCTCAGACACTGGCTGTGGGACCCTGGGCAAGTCACTTAACCCCAACAGCCTCAACTAAAAAAATAAAGAAAAGTACCTGACCAAAATTATTTGTGGAATAATAAAATTGAGAACTCAAATCAAAAAGCAGTGATCTTCCACAATAACAAGCTGCCTCATACCAAATATTAAAGTTTCAAGGTTTTGCAATATTCCGCAGGAACTCAAGGTTCCTGGCCTGAGACTTGGGGCCAGTGGAGAGGGAATGTGAATGAATCCTACTAAAATTGGCCAGCACGTGGTGAGCCCTTACTTTAGAGTAGTAACTCCACCTGCCTGCCTAAGGTTACTATTATGTAACCCAAAGGATTTCTACCACTGCATAGTTGATTCCATTCTGTGTCATACTAGGTTTGACTTGTTAATGAGCATAGGAGAGTCATAGGATATGGAGCCTGAAGGAACAATCGTGATGATCATTTTACAGATATAAAGGAGTGTTAAAAGTTTTCCTACTACCCAAGCAATTAAAACTTTCTTAATTAGCAAGAAGATTATAGATTCAATCAGTCATGCCTTTTGGGCCTATATATAAGCCATCTAGCAGTTACAGAATGAGAGGTAATCAAGTCTGTGGAGCAGCTGTTTGTGAGATGCTTCATAGAAAGAATAGAAAGAAGTATTTTCCCCCTTCCCCCTCCTTCTCTATGCTAGTGATAAAAGATTGGAATTGATGGGAATCTGACAAGGGAAACTGAGGCTGGAAACCCCAAAAGAGTCATTTCCCACCTGACAAAGAAGACAGCCCAACCCCACCTCTGTTAAGTACCCCTACTTAACCATCAATAGAATGAATTCACGTTTAGTACCTCCACTTAAGTTCTATACAATTTGAACTATCACTAATCAAACCTTCTATGTCCTTACTGAAGCCTATTCAAACCCAATAGCTCTGTATTGTCTCAAATCATATATATGAGGGTGGGAAGAATGGGCAGACGAGAAGAAGGGACAGAACTCCATCAAAGAGTTCTGCTCCATTTGAGATCTCTTGATGATTTTTTTTTATTTTATTTTATTTTTATTTTATTTTATAATTATAACTTTTTTTTTGACAGTACATATGCATGGGTAATTTTTTTACAACATTATCCCTTGCACTTACTTCTGTTCAGATTTTTTCCCTTCCTCTCCCAACCCCCTCCCCCAGATGGCAGGCAGTCTTATACATGTTAAATATATTACAATATATTCTAGATAGAATATATGTGTGTAGAACCGAATTTCTTGTTGCACAGGAAGAATTGGATTCAGAAGGTAAAAATAACAGTTTACACTCATTTCCCAGTGTTCCTTTTCTGGATGTAGCTGGTTCTGTCCATCATTAATCAATTGGAATTAGATTAGCTCTTCTCTATGTTGAAGATATCCACTTCCATCAGCATACATCCTCGTGCAATATCATTGTTGAAGTTCTGGTTCTGCTCGTTTCACTCAGCATCAGTTGATGTAAGTCTCTCCAAGCCTCTCTGTATTCCTCCTGTTGGTCATTTCTTACAGAACAATAATATTCCATAACATTCATATACCATAATTTACCCAACCATTCCCCAATTGATGGACATCCATTCATTTTCCAGCTTCTAGCCACTATGAAAAGGGCTGCCACAAACATTTTGGCACACACAGGTCCCTTTCCCGTCTTTAGTATTTCCTTGGGATATAAGCCCAGGAGTAGCACTGCTGGGTCAAAGGGTATGCACATTTTGATAACTTTTTGGCCATAATTCCAGATTGCTCTCCAGAATGGTTGGATTCTTTCACAACTCTACCAACAATGCATCAGTGTCCCAGTTTTCCCACAGCCCCTCCAACATTCATCGTTATTTGTTCCTGTCATCTTAGCCAATCTGACAGGTGTGTAATGATACCTCAGAGTTGTCTTAATTTGCATTTCTCTGATCAATAGTGATTTGGAACACTCTTTCATGAGTGGAAATAGTTTTAATGTCATCATCTGAAAATTGTCTATTCATATCCTTTGACCATTTATCAATTGGAGAATGGCTTGATTTCTTATAAATTAAAGTCAATTCTCTGTATATTTTAGAGATGAGGCCTTTATCAGAACCTTTAACTGTAAAAATGTTTTCCCAATTTGTTACTTCCCTTCTAATCTTGTTTGCATTAGTTTTGTTTGTGCAGAAACTTTTTAATTTGGTGTAGTCAAAATTTTCTATTTTGTGATCAGTAATGATCTCTAGTTCTCCCTTGGACACAAACTCCTTCCTCCTCCACAAGTCTGAAAGGTAAACCATCCCATGTTCCTCCAATTTATTTATGATTTCGTTCTTTATGCCTAAATCTTGGACCCATTTTGATCTAATCTTAATATGTGGTGTTAAATGTGGGTCCATGTCTAGTTTCTGCCATACTAATTTCCAGTTTTCCCAGCAGTTTTTGTCAAATAATGAATTCTTATCCCAAAAGTTGGGATGTTTGGGTTTGTCAAACACTAGATTGCTATTTTTATTCACTATCTTGCCCTGTGAACCTAACCTATGCCACTGATCAACTAGTCTATTTCTTAGCCAATACCAAATGGTTTTGGTGACTGTTGCTTTATAATACAGTTCTAGATCAGGTACAGCTAGACCACCTTCACTTATTTTTTTTTTCATTACTTCCCTTGAAATTCTCGACCTTTTGTTGTTCCACATAAATTCTGTTGTTATTTTTTCTACGTTATTAAAATAGTTTCTTGGAAGTCTGATTGGTATAGCACTAAATAAATAGATTAGTTTGGGGAGTATTGTCATCTTTATTATATTCGCTCGGCCTATCCAAGAGCACTGAATGTCTTTCCAATTATTTAAATCTGACTTTATTTTTGTGGCAAGTGTTTCATAATTTTGCTCATATAATTCCTGACTTTCCTTTGGTAGATATATTCCCAAATATTTTATACTATCGACCGTTATTTTGAATGGAATTTCTCTTTGTATCTCTTGCTATTGGATTGTGTTGGTAATGTATAAAAATGCTAAAGATTTATGTGGATTTATTTTGTATCCTGCAACTTTGCTAAAATTCTGAATTATTTCTAATAGCTTTTTAGTTGAGTCTTTGGGCTTCTCTAAGTATACCATCATGTCATCTGCAAAGAGTGATAGTTTGATTTCCTCATTTCCTACTCTAATTCCTTGAATCTCTTTCTCGGCTCTTATTGCCGAGGCTAGCGTTTCTAGTACTATATTGAAAAGTAATGGTGATAGTGGGCAACCTTGTTTCACTCCTGATCTTATAGGGAAAGGTTCTAGTTTATCGCCATTACATATTATGTTTACTGAAGGTTTTAAATATATGTTCCTTATTATTTTAAGGAATAGTCCATTTATTCCTATACTCTCAAGCGTTTTTAGTAGGAATGGATACTGGATTTTATCAAATGCTTTTTCTGCATCTATTGAGATGATCATATGGTTTTTATTAATTTGATTATTAATATGGTCAATTATACTAATAGTTTTCCTAATATTAAACCAGCCCTGCATTCCTGGTATAAATCCTACTTGGTCATAGTGTATTACCCTGGGGATGATTTTCTGAAGTCTATTTGCTAATATCTTATTTAAGATTTTAGCATCAATATTCATTAAGGAAATTGGTCTATAATTTTCTTTCTCAGTTTTCGAGCTACCTGGTTTAGGTATCAGTACCATGTCTGTGTCATAGAAGGAGTTTGGTAGGACTCCTTCAATCCCTATTTTTTCAAATAGTTTACATAGCATTGGAGTTAGATCTCTTGATGATTTATAATAAACTTAAACTTCTACTTTTACTTATAATTTAGTAAATTCTTTTACTTCACCCGCGCCTTGTCTCATCAAAAGCCTGCACATCCCCAACAAACCTGGTGGCCCGTACGGGGAATTAACAGAGCCAGCTGTAGGTAAGCCCCCTCCTTCTCTGAACCCCCATACCTGTGAGCAGCCAAAGATCCAGATCAACTTTGTCTGTCGAGGCATTTTTCTGCCCAAGCAAAATCCTTACTCACTGGGACGCTTGAGATAAGGATTTCTGTGATTTCTTTTTCTCTCTCAAGGGACGCCTTGGAGAAGGAAGGAGCTATTGGGAAAAATTCAGGGTGCTTTACGGCTCTTAAGGCTTTTGCGTAATTTTTGAGGCTTAAGGCAAGAATGGGTCAATTTATCTCATCCATTCCTAAAGACTCACCTCTAGGGTGTCTCTTAAAAAACAAAGACATATTTGGCATAAGAGATCTCAAAACAAAAAAGCTAATTCATTTTTCCAAAAATACCTGGCCAAAGCACCTTCTAGGCGGCCAGCAAAGATGGCCCATATTCGGCTCAACAGATTATAAAATTATTAAGGAGTTGTACTTATATTGCAGGAGACAAGGGAAGTGGTTTGAAGTCCCTTATGTTCAGGCCTTCATGGCTCTTAGTGCAGGACGCTGAACCAAGGCCAAATTGCAAAGCGTTACTTGCCAAATCTAATGGAGAGGAAGAAATTGACCTTTTAGATGATCCTCTCTTCTCCACTCCTTCAAGGGAACAATAAGTGTCTGCTCTGCCCTTTGGCTCTCAGCAGAACGCTTGTACTCCAGAACCTCCTCCTTATCAGAAACAGGACCCAGAGTCCAAAGATATAGGACTCCCCTCTCCACCGGAGTCGAGTTCTGGAAATGCCCGACCCCCACTTCGTGGTCCTTCTCTTACACGAAGTGGGCTGCCTTTCTCCTCAACCCAATCCCTTCTTCCTCCCTCTGAGGCTGGCCAATCTCAAGGCCTTTGCCCTCCTCGGGCTGAAGCTGTAGATTCCCCTTCTCCTCCACAGGAGCCTGATTCGGCTACAGCTGTGGATCAGGAGCCTCCTTCTAAACTCTTCCCCTTGAGGGAAGTCGCCGACCCTCAGGGGGGAGTACAAGTGCCCTTTTCCATGTCGGATCCTCCCAAATCAAGGAAAAATTGGACAGATATTCTGAGGATCCTACTAAATATATTGATGGATTCAAAGCCATCACCCTCCAATATGATCTTTCCTGGGGAGATATTAATATTATAATCTCTTCCTCCTGTACCATAGAGGAGAAAAGGCGAATCTGGGATTTAGCTCAGAAATTTGGGAACGAGATGGCTTCCTCCTACCCTGCTAGGTACCAGGCAGGGGCTGTTGCTGTACCTCTATCAGACCCTTTATGGAACTATCAGGAGGGAAGCAGGGATAGAGAGAGGAGAGACCACCTACTAACCTGCCTCATTGAGGGCATGAGGAAAGGAATCAAAAAGCAAGTCAATTATGACAAGCTCAGGGGGATTACTCAAACAGCTGAGGAGAATGTTGCTCTCTTCCAAGGTCGATTGGAAGAGGGCCTGAGAAAATGCACTAATCTGGACCCCACTTCTCAGGAGGGTGTTACAGTTCTTAGCATGCATTTTATTAACCAGTCTGCCCCAGATATCAGAAGGAAGTTACAAAAATTGGCCCTAGGGCCTCAGACCCCCATGACTCAATTATTAGAAGTTGCTTTTGGGGTGTTTAATAATAGGGACCAAGCAGCAGCAATGGAGAAGGATCGCAGGGCCAGAGCCAAAAATAAAGAACAGGCTCAGCTTTTAGCGGCTGCCATTTCTAGAGATCAGACCCGTTCATGCTTTATATGCAAGAGGCAGGGTCACTGGGCGAGAACATGCCCCCAGAAAAAGTCTCCAGGTCCTTGTCCTACATGCCACAAGGAAGGACACTGGAAAAGGGACTGCCCAGAGAAGGGTAGAGCCACTGCCTCAAACCTCGCCCTCCAGTCCTCTCAGGACTCTGTATGACGGGGCCCGGGGTTCGGCGAGGCCCCACCTTTCTCCATCAGCGCAGCCGAACCCAGAGTGACTCTAGACGTGGCAGGTAAGCACGTTAATTTTCTATTTGATACTGGGGCCTGTTTTTCAGTTCTATTATCCCACTCTGGTCCAACGTGCCCTTCCCCCCGTAAAGTAATGGGGATTGAAGGGAACCTCCAGAGCTGCTTGGAAACTTTTCCTCTACCTTGTAGATGTGGAGATTTGCTGTTTCCATACTCCTTTTTAATTATTCCTTCCTGTCCCATTCCTCTATTGGGTCGGGATTTAATAGAGAAGCTGGGAACCCAATTCTCTCTGCTCAAATCTCCAAGTGATATATTTGTGCTCCTTCTGAGACTGTCCCATGTTCCTTATGAAATCTGGGAGGACATAGACTCTTCCGTCTGGGATCAGGGCATTCCTGGAAGGGCAATGCATGCTATACCAGCCCTCGTTAAACTACGGGATCCTACTGTGTTCCCACATAGACGGCAGTATCCAATTAAGCAGGAGGACAGGATTGGGTTACAGCCTTTGATTGAGAAGTTCCTTAAGTTTAAACTTCTGACTCCTTGCCTATCTTCCTGTAATACTCCTATCCTTCCTGTTAAGAAAGAGAATGGGGATTATCCTATGGTACAAGATTTAAGGGCAATTAATGAAGCAGTTATCCCAATCCATCCCATAGTACCTAATCCCTATACTATACTTACCCAGATCCCAGGGAATACTCAATGGTTTACTACACTGGACCTAAAGGATGCTTTCTTTTGTATTCCTCTGCACAAGGACTGCCAATTTCTCTTTGCCTTTGAATGGGCAAAGCCAGGTGGACTTCCTGGCCAATTAACCTCGGGGGTCCTCCTAGGTTTTAGAAATAGTCCACATTTATTCGGGCAAGCCCTAGCGAAAGATTTGAGAGATCTTGAGCTGCCCGGCAGCAGCCTTATTCAATATGTGGATGATATCTTGCTCTGCAGTCCTCCAAGGGAGGAGTCTCTGGCAGCGACTGTAAAAACCTTGAATTTCTTAGCCTCAAGAGGTTACAGGGTCTCTCTATCCAAGGCCCACATTGCCTGCCAATCTGTCAAATACTTGGGTCACAATCTCACCCCCACCTCTCGCTCTCTAACTGAGGAGAGGAAGCAGGCTATCTTAAGTATCCCACTTCCTGTTTCTAAGAAACAGCTGAGAACCTTCTTAGGTATGGCGGGCTTCTGCAGAATCTGGATTCCAAACTTTGGGATTATTGCTAAACCCCTCTATGATTCTATTCAAGGCCCCGATAATCTCCCTCTCGAATGGGGACCTGAGCAGGCCAATGCTTTCAAAACCTTGAAAGCCAAGTTAACCTCTGCCCCTGCTCTCGCCCTGCCTGACTTACAGAAACCTTTCATTCTGTATGTAGATGAAAGGCGCGGGCAGGCTTTGGAAGTCCTTACTCAGTCTCTGGGACCAGATCCCAGGCCAGTGGCCTATTTTTCAAAGAAGCTGGACTCAGTTTCTCTAGGATGGCCTTCCTGCCTTAGAGCAGTAGCAGCGGCAGCCCTCTTAATAAAGGAAGCCTCTAAACTTGATGGGGGCTGTAGCCCCTTGATATTCCTTGTTTGATCTCCAACTCCATTTGGGACTTGGACTTTGATGTGGTCAAACCAGTTTGGGCTATCTGAGCTGGTTGGAGTTTTATAGCCCCCCATTCTAATCTGCTCAAACAGACCAAATGTCACAGCAGGGGAAGAGACTTCTGTCTCTACTCAAAAGATTACAAGAGAATCCTTATCTTATCTACATCACTCTCCTGAACCTCCTTAGATCAATGCATTTGATTAATTATGCTTTGTATAAAATAGGGAACCCAAAAATCTATTCTTTGCAAAACTGGCCTTGTACCTTGCAGCCATTTTGCCCACCTACTCTCCGGTGTTTCTATTCTAATCAATAAAGACTTTGTTTCTACACAGCCTTGAGTAGCGAAATTCATTGGCTAACTGGACCGCCTGTTGGGACTTTGGGAAGGAGAAAGAGATTATTAGACCTCCTGAAAGGAACTGACCCATCTCGGTTTAGACCCTCAGTTTACTCCTCATCAAACTGACCTTGGGGTCACCATTACAGGCTTTAATCCCCACTCTCTTACTAGATACCCCTGACTTGACTCTTAGAATTTGCCACACGCTAAATCCTGCCACCCTTCTCCATGACGTCTCTCAATCTGGAGAGATGTCCATAATTGCGAGGACATTATAGACTCCGTATACTCCAGCAGAGCTGACTTAAAGGAAATTCCTCTTGAGAACCCAGATGAGGAATGGTTCACGGACGGGTCTAGCTTCCTCAAGAATAGGGAGAGAAAGGCGGGTTATGCAGTGGCATCTCTTTATAACGCCCTGGAAGCTAAGCCATTGCCTCCTGGCACCTCAGCACAGAAATCCGAACTTATAGCATTAACCAGGGCTTTAGTACTGGGGAAGGGGATGAGAGTCTGATTCCAAATATGCTTTTCATGTTTTGCATGCTCATGGAGCTATTTGGAAAGAAAAGGGCTTGTTAACAGCAAGGAATTCTCCCATTAAACACTCGGGAGAAATTCTACGTCTATTACAAGCTGTCCACGAACCCAAGGAGGTCTCGGTTATATTTTGCAGAGGGCACCAGAAGGGAGAGTCACTTCAGGCCAAGGGAAATAGGCTGGCAGATGCAGCTGCTAAAACGGCTGCCCTTACGCCTCTATTGACACCTTTAATTCCCCAGCTGTCTGAGTCTTTTACTCCTTCCTATAGCACACAGGAGAAAGCTCTGGCAGAACAAAGGGGGTACAGTCTTTCTCCCTCTGGTTGGTACCAGATTCTCTCAGACCACCTTAGTTCCAGAGGTAAATCAGTGGAAACTGATCTCTGGTCTGCACCAGGCTACGCATCTGGGGAGGAATGCCCTCCACTCTTTGGTTGAACGCATTTTCACTGGCCATAAGCTGGGGGAAACGATCAGGCAAGTCTGCCAGGCCTGTCCAATTTGTGCCCAGGTGAATCCTGAGGGAGCCGTTAAACCCCCACCTTTCCTGAAGCCAATTCAGAGGAGAAGCACTTACCCTGGCGAGGATGGCAACTAGATTTCACGCATATGCCCCCCTGCAGAGGTTTCAAGTTGCTTCTAGTGTTAGTGGACACATTTACTAACTGGGTAGAAGCATTTCCTTGCAGGACTGAGAAAGCCCACTAGGTATCCAAATGCCTGTTAAACAAAATCATACCTCTCTTTAGCTTACCTGTCTTGTTACAGAGTGATAACGGGCCTGCCTTTATTTCTCAGGTGACACAAATTGTAGCAAAAGCTCTTAAAATTACTTATGACCTTCACTCTGCCTGGAGACCCCAAGCCTTGGGGAAGGTGGAGAAAATGAACCACACCCTTAAGCGAATCCTCACTAAATTAAGTCTTGAGACTTGAGAAGATTGGATTAAAAATCTCCCTGTTGGGCTTCTTAGAATCAGAGTTGCCCCCAGAAAATCTATTAATCTCAGTTCATTTGAATTCTTGTATAGAAGGCCTTTTCTAATAACCGACATTCTTGTCGACCCTGAACAGCATCTGGTCACTCGATTTGCTTCACAACTTGGTGCAGTTCAGAAGGCCCTTTCTGAGCATCTCCCCAAACCCACAGATGCTCCTACTCAGGCCAATTCCCCTGTCGATCCCGGGAATATGGTTTATTTAAAGAGCTGGAAAGCCCAGGGGTCTGACCCCCTAGGCATGAAGTGGAAAGGCCCATACAAGGTCATCTTAACTGCTCCAAATGCAGTTAAACTGGAAGGGTCCCCCAGCTGGACTCATATTTCTAGGATTAAACATGTTGCTTCTGTTTCAGATAACTCAGTTTATTCCTATGAACCTATAGAAGACCTGAAGTTTCTCTTTCGCAAGACGCCTGGGAAAGACGCTGGAGAAAGAAGCTTCTCAGGCTAATCTTCTTTCTCCTTATGAGGACTCTACTCTTGATACTTTCTCTCCAGCTTTCTTGGTCCTACTCTGTGGGTCCTGGGAAATGGGGTGACAACTTCCTAGTCAGACTCGGGAACTCTGTGGGGAATGGGGGTGTCCAGGACTGCTGGGTGTGCCATCACCACTCCCAGGGTGGGTCCCACATGTGGCCTAATGCATTCTTTGCAAAGGCTCAGTTCCCACAGGCCACCAGCTCCTCAGTAGATGCCACCCCTTTGTACTAGCCAACCCCCTGGGGAACTACTCTGACTCTGCTTTCTGGCTGGGAAGGATCGCATATCTACCCATCACCACATCACAGAGACAGTGGTTGTAAAAGGCTGGCTGGATGAAAGACATTCAAGAGAAAATTCTTACTCCTCCCGATTCTTCCTCTGGGTGGGGCCCCTGGTTCTTAACCCCCATCCTAACTTCACTTTTACTCATATTTGGTCCTTGTATTTTCAGACTACTGGTGGGAGTCATTTCTTTTAGGCTTCAGGCTTCGAACTTTCAGCTGCTTCTACAGCCTGCAGACTCTGGGACTCAAGGAAACACACACCCTCTTAGACTCAGCTGCTGCCATCTTCAGATCCCGTGTTTCCCTTCCTGACATGGACCCCCAAATGAACTAGGGACATCTCTATGACTATTTCCAGCTTAAAGAAGCTACAGAAGATGAGACCTTCGTCCCTTTTCCCCAAAAGAATTTGGTGGGACTTGTCTCAGGGGGGAATCTGATGGGAATCTGACAAGGGAAACTGAGGCTGGAAACCCCAAAAAGAGTCATTTCCCACGTTATCTTGACCTAGAAGCCAGTCCAACCCCACCTCTGTTAAGTACCTCCACTTAAGCTCTATACAATTTGAACTATCACTAATCAAACTTTCTATATCTTTACTGAAGCCTATTCAAACCCAATAGCTCTGTATTGTCTCAAATCATATATATGATGGGGAAGAATGGGCAGATGAGCAGAATGGACAGAACTCTTAATTCCATCAAAGAGTTCTGCTCCATTTGAGATCTCTTGATGATTTATAATAAACTTAAACTTCTACTTTTACTTATAATTTAGTAAATTATTTTACTTCACCTGCGCCTTGTCTCATCAAAAGCCTGCACATCCCCAACAGAATCATAGTATCTTTTCCCTTGAAGGGAGAAGAGTCTGGATATATCTTTTTTTTCCCAGCTCTCTTCAACTCAATCTGCCTCCTCCATGAGCAGAGTATTGAGTAATCTGTACCAGTAGAAAGAGAATTCCCTAAAATTGGCCTTTTGAGCCAAAGGTTACTCTAGCCATGTATTTATTTACTTTTCCTGAAAAAGGCACCCCACCCAGAAAGTAGAGTTTGACGCCCAGCAGAGGAAGCAGAGACACCCTTTTAAGTATAGATATGTAGATACAGCCCTCTAGGGAGGAAGCAACTAAGGAAATTTAACTCAAAGAATAGAGAAAAGAATTCTCCAAAGAGTGAAAAGAAAGAAAAAATCTCGCACTAGATAACAGGGGTTGGGCCACATTGAGGAATGTATGAGGAGATAAAGGACTTCCCTGCTCAGCAGTTCTAGTAAACCAAAGTCAGATTGAATAAAACCAATCTTGGATCTGATGTTTTGTTAGCCTAAACACTGGCAGGTGAGCTGTGCTTTAGAAAAATGTAAATTATTATTGTTATGGAGAACCACTCAAGATAGACTCTAATACTTGGATACCCAGAGTTATATTTAGTTATATTAATTATATAGCAGTGGGTTATATAGTTACATTCAGTTTGGCAAATGGCTGAATGAAGAGGCAAGTCAGTTAACTTCTCCATCATTTTCTTCATCTACCAAAAAAAAAAAAAAAAATGATGTGAAGGAGTTTTCTTATAACCTTTAAACAAGTCAAGAACTTCTTCAACTTTAGAGAATTACAGAGAGTTGGCCATTAGGAGGAAAAAAACTCATCACCAGCATACCATATGATAAAAATGGGTATATAATTTAGACATAAACAGTGACAAATTAGAACAGGGAGTGTATGTGTCTCACATTGGAAAAAATGCTTTGTAACTACTTCTGTTTTTTGCTATCCTTTTTGAGTAAATGCCCTCTCTGAACCTGCTAGCTGGCTGTAAGGGGAACATACCAGTGGGAGCTTGATGAGCTGGTATTTGGGATAATAACCATTTACGAGAATGTTTCTAGAATCATGGGAGATGTAATAGCCATCTGTGGAGAATCCAACCTGCCAATGGACTCCAGGGAAAGTTCAAACATCTGGCATCCAAAACCCTTCATAACTTGGTTTCCTTTCTATTAATCACTCCCATGCACAGGATCACAGAGGAAAGCAGGATTTTAGAAACCACCTCATCCAATTCTTATCTGACCCAGAATATCCTCTTTAACATACAAGTGGTCCTCTAGCTGGAAGAGTTCAAGTGAAGAGGAACACACTTCCTCCAGAGGCAACGGTTTCATTTTTGGAAGTTTTCCCTTAAGCAAAAATTTGCTCCCCAAAATTTATATCCATTGTTCCTAGTTCTGCCCTCTGATGGCAAGCAAAACAAATTAATTCCTCTTCCAGAAGACAGCTTTAAGAACTTGAAGATAGCTCTCATGTCCTCTACGTTCTAGCCAAACTATTTAACTCTGTTACCTGAACATGTTATTATATCTGCATGCTTTTGTTCTGACTGTTCTGTCCACCAGGGATGGAATGGGATGCTCTTCCTCCTTTGTCTATTGGATTCCTATGCAACACAGAATATCACAGTTGTAAAGTATCTCAAATATTACAACTTGTAATTTGAAGTTATGTAGAACTTTTAGGGTTGTAAAGCACCATCCTCTCTCATGTCTGGGGTAGGATCCAAACCCAGGTCTCCTGACCCTAATTTTGTCATGCACTTGATTATAATAAGTAATGTTTCTACACTCTAAGTTAAATTCTTACACCTAACTATTATCTTCTGCAAGGCCTAGCATAGTGCTTAGCAAATAGTAAATACGAGGCTATTAAATGTTTATTAGTGGTAATCGTGGGGAATTGACATATTTCCCCATTACCATGTGGTAGAAGTTCTGTTTGTAGTTTATTTTAGAAGAGCTGAAGACACACCACAAAAGTGTGCTTCAATGCTTTTATGATCTCATTGATGTCCTTCCTCCCAAAATGCTCAAGATCTGTGCATATCTTCTGTCATATTGTGGTTCCTATACTCCCCTAAATGCTCCACAAGTATTAAAAATCCCTTTAGAGGTTTCCTACACCACATGTAGGAGATACTCCTCTAAACCTTTTATCTTTACATGGATACTAATGCATTATTTGATTACCTACCTCATAGTTTATTCTCAATATATTCGGTGTCTATGGGCCCACATCCTTTGATCATACAGTTCCTGCATGGTATCTTTCATATGGCAATTCCTATGTGAAAATAATTGTTGGAAATATGCTACAGCCTATTTATAACTACCATATTGTTCTCCATTACCCTTTGGTAAGAATTTAAACCACAATTGCCATATTAATCCTGAGTGGCAACAAGTTTTCTAAAAGTATATCACTCCTCTAGCAAATGGAAGTAAAAATGGTCCCTGGGAAACTTCTGAAATTCTACATAATGAAGTTATAACTTTGTGAATCTCAGGAAAATTAATCCTTTAAGTTTTAGTGTAGTCAGATTTTTTTAAAATGATATATTTTTCCTTTGGGGATTTATGCCATATATATGATGGCTCATTATATTCATCAAGAAAGACATTATAAGAAATACAAGTAGATTAACAAATGATTATACTAACTGTTGAATTTGATCAAATTGATTCTGTGTGTTGCAAGACAATCAAGGTTAAGAGACTTGTTCAGGGTGACACCATTAGTGTCAAGTATCTGAGGTCATATTTTAACTCAAGTCATCCTGACTCCAGGGCCAGTGTTTTATCTGCTGTGATACCTCAATGCTTCAAAGCTGATTTTCTATTAAAAAACCAAAGCAATTTATTAAAACTAAAAATGTAAATGTACCTGCTTACCATTTTAGGGAACAATATGGCTATTTTGTGGTTTATCTCAAATAGCAATTTTTGGATTTTTCTTCTAATTTATTTTGTATACTTTGGGATTGTTTTATAATATGATTTTGACTTTGATTATTTGAAGATCACATTTATTTATGTATATCAAGTGATATACCACATATGGAATCCTAAATGATAAAACTAAAATCTGAAAATTTTTTTTAAACCTAGCAGAAAAAAGACATTAATTGAAATAAAATATCCTTAGAACTTCTTTCTCTTTCTTCAAGTAAACAGCAGAGGGAAAGAATTAACATTAATGAAATTTAAATTTTTATTGATTTTAGTTGACAAACTAGAAGCACAGTTAAGGGATTTAGTTTGCAAATTCCTTTTTATTTTATAGTTTTTTTTTTCTTTTTCCAATGAGCACAGAAATCTCTAATACATACAGGCAGGTAAGACTGGTTATCAATTCACTAATAGACAAATTAGAAGCCTCTGGAATTAACAGAGGGAAAGTCTTGCAGAGAATGCTAGAAAATAGGAAGTATGTGCAATAATTCTTTTGAAACCTATGGTTGCAAATATCCATGTTTCTAAGAAAATATAACTTTATGCAGGTGTGTCTTAGACATGCGACACCTATATTTGATAAAGTCAAACAATAAGGTAGGGTAACTGTGCAAAAATAATGAACATTTTGTGAAAAAAAAATTAACTTAAGTGCTTTTTTTTTTTTTTTTTGAGTGATTGGATTTCTCCTGGATTTTACAAATACATGGAGATAATTTTCCCTGCTATAATCCATCCTGATGGGAGAGATCCAAAAAGTTGGAAAATAAAAATTGTTGACATGCAAAAAGACACTTAACCCAAGCTGTTTAAATTCTAACTATAGAGTATACCAATTTAGGGAATATGACAAGGAAAGGTAGCCTTTGGTTAGAAGATGATGTCTTTTTAAGGGCTTGAATTCCTTCCTGGATTAGTCTTTATTTGGAAGGCATTGACTTTTAAAAAAATGTTTAAATTTCAAGTAATATTTCTTCTACTGAGAATTTTAGAACTTAAGAGTGTTCTAGAAATATTGTTGTTTTTGAGCTTAATTGAGGCAACAGCATAGACTTCCCTTAAGTATATCCCACCAATGGTTCATTTCAATATCTGGAACAAGATGTTATTATCAAGGAGTCCTGGATATCTTTACAGTGCACTGTAAACAAGACTGTCTAAAAAAAAAAAAACAAAAAAAAAAAAACCCAGAAGCAGTTAATGACTCCTTCCTGAGTACTACTATCCCTTTTAAACATTTTTTTTGCACCCATGTTACTGAATAGTAATCAGAATTGTAATGTATGGAGGCTATCCATGCTGCATAGAATTAACCAGAAAAAAAGTGAACTTATTGAATTTTTATTCCCCTCCCAAGAAATTTCTTCTCACTGGACTAATGCCATACTCCTTTTCAAAAGGGGACCAAATCGAGGCTAGAGAAGGTGGAGAATCTTGACTTGGATTTAGTCTTCTCTGAAAATGAAGATATTTTACCTAACAGCATGATTATTGACTGAAGTAAAATGAACAGTTTAAAATCTGTAATTGCAAGACATTCAAAAGAGGTCACAAGTAAAACATACAAAGAGTTTTGGGCTTGATAACCATGCTGTCACAGCAAAATACTAAAATTCATGCAACAGAGAAATCGGTGATAAACCTTTTTTTTCCCAGATTTCCTGGAAATGGAGAATATACTCACTATGTTCTTCTCTTCACTTTCAGTAGTGAAATTTCTCTTATTTTTGATTGACTTTCCCAATTACTATTTGTTTAACAGCCATTTCAGATGAGAAAACATATTCTCCATTTGTGAGAAAAGCAAGAGATACATGTACAATGAAGGGCATAAAGTATCTTCTCAACTCCACTAGCAGAAAGAATAATCAAACAGCCTATGCAAAAGTACCTCCAATGTTAAAAATGACAAGTAATGTTGAATGAACTGGAAATTAGTTGTCACTGGTACACTTGTAATAAAATAAAGCTTGGTTTTTGTTGTATTTTTTTCTTCATCACAAGGCTGATAAGAAGAGCCTGTATAAAAGCTAGCTATCTGGGTTCTCTAGAAAACGAATACCTTATGCAATGTGAGACAATACAGAGGGTGCTCACATTCATGTTATAAAAATAGACAGGGTTCTCAATGAACAGCAAATGGATACAAAAGAATTCTCCAAACACGAACCATTTTTAAAGGGTATATCTATATATAAAAACAATGAGATGTGATCTCAGAGCTGCCAAGGACAGTCTTCTGAAATGATTTGGGAATGGAATATGAGAGATGATCTGGAGACAGACGGGTCAAGAACCCAGAGCTGATCTGTAGAACTCTTCTGGTTTGGCAGTGTACATTGGCAGTTATAGCCAGCCTGCTTTTGATAAACATAGCTGGTTGGTTTTAGGTGGCACTTGGCTGGTAGGTGAGAAAATTCATCTTCCCATCTGGTATTTGGAAATTTGTCCTCCCATGCCCCCTGGACTCTCTCCCCTTTCCCCCAAGAGAAAAAAAAACAAAAAAAAAACAAAAAAAAAAAAAACCCTTTTCTTGTACTACTCAAATCCAACACAATAAAAATAATCTGAGTAGTTCTCCCTGCCATTCAGAAAAAGTCTTATGGTTCTCACCATACCCTAAGTGTCAGCCAGTGATAAATAATACATCATTAAAGTAATTCTGGCCTTGGTCTAAGACAAGACCTTAGGATATACCAACTCCACCAGCTCCATAGAGAAATACTGGGCCAGCAAGACTGTCCCTTGAATGCAGGAAAAATGAGATTGATGGCTGAGTAAAGTCAAGGAAAATCATAGGAAGAAGAAAGTCAAGAAGATATAGGTAGCAGCACCTTTCTATACCCGCCTGAATGTTTAAGGAGACTTTTACTCCTTATTCCTTTCAAATGCAAAGTTCATCAGCTGGAAGAAGTAAACAGTTTCTAACTTAAACAGTCCTCCAAGGAAACTATCAACATATAAAACAAAATAGCCCAGGAAGCAGTTTAAAGGGCAAGCTGTAGAACCAATTCTGATAAGTTGGTCCAAGTTCTTTATACTGATCTGAGACACCAAATAGCAGAGGGGCAGCCCTCTCACTGTCTGATGAAGAACTAAGCATCATCCATATCCAATCCAGAAGAATTTTTGAAGGAGGAACCTTCTTCTTTGGTACCACCCTCAGGTGTACTCTTGGGTCACAAAAGTTGCAGGGGAGCCAGAAAAACTGGTAGATTGCCTTGCCCTTGAGTGCAAATTCTGGAACTATATTTGCTATCACCATAAAGGCCAATTAAAATAATACTGTAACATGCAGGAGTGAAGCATCTGATTTCCAGATTTAGACCAGTAGCAGCCATGCCCTTCACTGGAAGGGATCATCCATCCACATTAGTTAAGGCCTTCGGTTTGTTGTTGTCATCAGGATAAAACAAAACAATGCATTCCCAACATTTGGGAGTCACCACTCCAAATTAACCCATGGTCCACATCTAGACATGGAATGTTGAGAACCAGACAGGCCAGGCCACACACACAGGCCTAGCCTCTGGTCACCTCACTTGGAAAATCTTTTCTTTTGGCAGTACGTCTAGAAACCTTTCAGGGTCTTCTGGGTTAAATCCTCATTCCTGAGTGAAGCAGCCAGAGAGTGACCAAGTTTCAAAAACTTCCAGTCTGGGAGCCAATGTCAGTTCTCTCCATGATCTTCTTCAATCCAGGCCACAATTTTTCCTTCCCATCCAGGAATAACATCATCATCATGAAAGACCTAAAGAATGAAAGTAAGAAATAATGAGAAAGGCTGGGGGGGGGGGGATCTTGCCAAGATGAATTTATCAATATGAAATACAATGTGGAAGTTAACTGTGAGTTTAAAGACATAGCACTCAAGTTCTATATTCCTTGAAATACTGAGTTTCTGTATAGCTTTGATAAAAAAAAAATTAAAAAACAAAAAACACTACTCTTTTTTTTTTTTTTTTTTTTTTTTTTTTTTAAAGGAAATGTGTGGAATTAGGCTTTTATTTACAGGACTGAAAGATAAGAAATTTCACAAAGAAATAACTCTATTGAGGACAAAAGTTTCAGATACATACAGTTCAAGTTGCTCAAGTATACTTTACTGCTACAATAAAAGTCACATTTATAAAATTATTTTAGTGAAGAGACACTAAGACAAAATTATACCAAGAGCAAGGTGTGTAAGACTTGATGATCTGAAGATAAGATCTAAAGGTTACAAGTCTTAGCTATACCATTTTTGAATGTGGAAAGTATGGTCATCAAGGTAGATTCTGGTACAATGTTTCAACTTCTGCAGAGAAATACTTTCTAATTAAACTTGAGGAATCTTACGTATCAGTTAATTTCCATGAGACTAGACTACTTCAATTTTTTTTAGTCCTTAAATTCTTCAACTGTGATACATATTTTCTCAGTTTTACTTAGTTTTTCATCTTATTGACAAAATAATTCATGTCCTTTTCTCACTCACAACAGATTATAAGGATTAATAAATTATTGTTCAGAAACTGCAGTTCAAAAGCTGCATCCATAAAAGTATATAGTAAAAGAAGAAGGTGATGATTAAAAGAGTGCTGGCCTGTTTATGTGATGAAATAAGGAAAGAAGGCCAATCTTAACAAGTTCCTTGGACCTGTTCTTTTTTGTTTCATCACAAACAAGGGGAAGAAAAAAATAAATTCAGAACCATCATGGTAGAAAATCTTTACTTTTGTAAACTATGATTTTTTGACTTTTTTTTCACAATACATCCATGATCTAGAATTTGCTTCAGAAAAATAAAAGGACTACAGCTTCCTTTTTGCAGATTGAAGAAAGAGTGCTGTTCTAAGAGATGACAAATTATGGCACGGCTCAAGAATTTAGGAGGAAGAACTATTCTCTCTGATCTCCCTTAAATGTTCTTCAAGTACTCTATTTGAGAAATACTACACCATTCCTATAAAATATTCATTACTTCTAAAGCATATGGCTCAGACTCAAACTGAAATCTGCTTGTTTATTTTGAAAAATGAAGGTATGATATGGCTTTTATTTTTGGCTTGGCAGATCACATACATATACAGGAGGCCTGACAGCCAGGCTAGGCCAAGCTAATTACTAAATAGATGTGACTAAATTCCTATACTAGAGAAAGCTAATAATTCCTTGACCTATTCCACAGCCCTTTGGTTCTGGGGATATCCACGTGGGCTCTGAGCAATTTCTTTGATCAGAATCTGAGTTTTGGCCAAATTAAAACTTCGATTAATTTAGGTATCAGCCCTGAAGGACAAAAAGGGCTGGAGGGAAGAGCTCATCTCTTGAGTATGGATGATATCATATAGAAGCTTCTGTACCTCCTCTTTGACAGTGCCAAACTCAGGATCCAGGGCTTTGAAGTGGTATCGATGATTCCCTTCCCGGTCAATAGCTGCTTTAAAATCCTTCAGAGTCACCTCCCCCAACCTGCAATACAGGAGAACACTATAATAACCTGTTATTCTATGGAGTAGGAAAGGAGGATGTCAACTTGCAACAAAAGCTGCTGCCAAAGTCACTCCAGGCAACAGTAGCATGTCCTTCATGGGTCATTGGTCCTGATAACCTTGATGATTTGAAAACAATAGACATTGGGAAACCAGTTAACTGAGGGGAATGAGATCCATACTATCCATGATGTGAGATCAGAATGGTAAATGGGTTTGTTTGCTTCACTGGCAGTCAAAGTCCAGTATTTTTCTCTGAGAATGATACCCTAGAGGCTCTGAGGCCTCTAGAATTTAACTCGGTGAATAACCTCAGCAAGTAAGCACCAAATGGCTTTCTCTGCCACAGAATCCCAAATCTTTGGGCTAGTAGCACTCTTTAGCAACCAACCTCTCTATACTCCTATATACTCTATATCTTAAAGATTTCCTGCTGGCACAGCTCAGAAAGAACTTTCTGGAAAAACGAATTCCTCAGCTTTCCTTGGTAGATAGTATAAGGTTTTTTGTTTTGTATCATCTTTTTGTTTTATTTTCTAACAATCTGTATTAACGCTTGTAGAGGCAGTATGACAAAGTGGATTGCTGGGCTAATTAATTGGGACATCTTGCAGTGCCAACTCTTGATACTTGGTAGCTATGTTACTCTTGGTAGGTCATGTAAGCTCTGTTTAACTTCAAAGACTTATTTACTAAGTTAGGGACAAGTTAGGATCTGCAGCCACCAAAGAGTGTTTTTCCATGCTGATACAATCATCTGCCTAAAGAGGAAACGCAGAGAATGAGACTTAATCTACTTCAGCTCTGATAGAATCATAGAATTGGAAGGAACTTTAGCAGTCATTTGATACAAATTGCTCATTTTATCAGTGGAGAAATCAAGTCCCAATGAGAGGAACTGCTTTGTCCAGGACCACCCAGCTACTAGGACCACCAATCTAACCTCTTCCCACAATACTATGTTACCTCTCAGGTGTAATCATTTGATCAATTCTATTATTATTTTTATTATTGCTCAATGTGGATTTAAAAAAAATAGCAACTACTACCAATCTAGCCTCTTCCCACAATACTATGTTACCTCTTAGGTGTCTCAGTAATCATTTGATCAATTCTATTATTATTATTATTATTGCTCAATGTGGATTTTTAAAAAATAGCAACTACCACCAGAAAAAAATTTTTTTTAAAAATTTATTTAAAATTGCTCCTCAAATTTGTGTATTTGAGCACAAAAAATAAAGCTAGGATTATAGGCAATACTGATTTTACCCTCCCTTTGTCACCCATGGTAGACTATTGTACCTTACCAGGCTCCTATCCTCAAACCCACTCAAGCAGTTTTGGTCCATATTTCTCAGTCATTCTCCCACATTACTAGACGGGTCAAGATGGTAGTGATGGAAATGTCTGGCTCTGTTTTCCTTTCCTTTCTTATAAGGATGCAGAACCTCCAATATCTCACCTCTTTGGTATATTGACCATGAAGGGAGTAAGTGAACGGTCAGTGAAATAAAGCACTTTAGTGCAAGCACTGTTGTTGATGGTTGGAGAACTCTGGGAATGAGGCAACTCTGCAAAGAGAGAGAATCTTATGGTTAGAATACTAGCCTTTCCCTCACACTGACCCCACCTTGTCATCCAAATGTCCAGGCACCTGCCTGATCATGGCAACAGTAACATATCATACACATAAAGAGTGATCATAGGAACTTAAGAGTGGGGCCATGAGGAAAAAAGATGCTTCAAACATGAACTCTGCCCTTAAAACCTCAAATACATTCAGAGTGGTGCTGCCAAGGGTCAAGGTTTTTGATAAGAAACAAACATGGACAAGTTTCAAATGAAATCACAGCTACCTATGGAGGGGGAGAAAACAACAAGAGGTATATTCAGATTCTCAATATGGAGATCAGAATTAAAACATGATTTTGTCATTCTTATGTGATTCAGAAAAGGATACTCACTGGGACAGCAGACTTGTAGAACCCCTTGTTCTTAAAAGACAAGAAGGAATTCCCCATCTGAAAGATACTAAGACTTACCCAAGTAGTAGGAATTCTAAAGCATGTCTTTGATCTCCATGTCTTACCTTTCTCCTTTGCATTCGTCCAAAGAGTGTAAATAGTAATTAGCTATATCTAGCTAAAACATTCACAGAAAGGCTACTCTGAGACCACTAAAAAACCATTATCCTAGGAACCCAAAATTAGTCAGGAATTTCTGTTAGAGCTGGAAATTCTCCTGAAGCTCTTACTTTCCTCTTAAGTTATTCTGGACATTTAATCCAGAACAAATGGAGTAATTGTT
The DNA here is from genome assembly GCF_048593235.1 of Sminthopsis crassicaudata. Taxonomy (NCBI): domain Eukaryota; kingdom Metazoa; phylum Chordata; class Mammalia; order Dasyuromorphia; family Dasyuridae; genus Sminthopsis; species Sminthopsis crassicaudata. The sequence goes on from NC_133619.1 coordinate 524,805,721, forward strand.
TTGAGAAAGAAGTAGGTCAGACAGACCAGAAGGAGAAATAGGATGGGGAGGTGGAAGGCAGGAAAGGGTGTTTTATATGGACAGTGAACAATCACAGAATTTCAGAGTGAATGGAGTCTAATCCATATCCTAAACATACCTAACAACTCATCATTGGCTTCAAGTACAGGGAAGAAAAAATTACTAACTCTCAGGGCAGTCTATTCTAATTTGGAAATGTGCCATTCTCAAATTGTGGTATATGAATATTATGGAACATTACTGTTCTATAAAAAATGAGCAGCAAGATGAATACAGAGAGGCTTGGAAAGACATATATGAACTGACGCTGAGTGAAATGAGCAGAACCAGGAAATCATTATACACTTCCACAATAATACTACATGATGATCAATTCTGATGGACGAGGCTCTCTTCAACAATGAGAGGATCCAAATCAGTTCCAAATGATCTGTAATGAATAGAACCAGCTACACCCAGAGAAAGAACAGTGGGAAATGAGTATGGACCACAACATAACATTTCCATTCTTTCTGTTGCTGTTTGCTTGTATTTTTGTTTTTTTCTTCTCGGGTTATTTTTACCTTCTTTCTAAATCCAATCTTTCCTGTGCAACAAGATAACTGTATAAATATGTATACATATAATTTGTTTAACATATACTTTAACATAAATATGGGACTACCTGCCATCTAGAGGAGGGGGTGGGGGGAAAGGAAGGGAAAAGTTAGAACAGAAGTTTTTGCAAGGATCAATGTTGAAAAATTACTCATTCATATGTTTTATATATAAAAAGCTATAATAAAAATTAAAAAATTTTTAAAAAGGGGAAAAAAAACATGTGACATTCTCTTTTTGCAGTTACCACTTTAAATTAGCTGGCAGTTGATTCTCAAAAAAGTTAATTGCTGAAATCACCTGTGATGATACTCTTTTCTGAATATATTAATTATAAGCATTAAAGCACGGTTGGCAATTGTTCAGTATTGTGACTAAAAAACACTTTGTAGTTTTAATAAAGAACTCAGCCTATAACATTTAGTTACATATATTTTAAATTATATAATACATATGCTTATCTACACCTCTCTATGTACATATATGTTTTATATATCTCAGTCTCTGTTTCTCTCACTCCCTTCATCCCCACTATCTACTCCTTAGTCCTCTTAAAGTGATAAAATTTCCAAAGACTTAGTCAAATCTACATCATCAAATTTTCATTAAACCAGGGAAACTGCTAAAGATAAGACTAGTAGAACAATCAATCCAAGGAAAGCTGAAACAAATATTTAGAAACAAAAAGACAAAATCAATTTAGGTCTTAAAATTTCCATGTCTACTTACAAAACTGTATGTTTGGTCATTCTGTAAACCACTGTGACCAGTAATGAGACTGAAATTTTATGAAGATAGTTATTATTTAAGGGAATAAAGTGAGATACTTGGGGTCATGCATTTGGAAAATTACTAATAGGTTTGTGTAGGTTTGCTTGGCATATTTCAAACTTTAATTCTTTTAAAAACCTTGCATTTAACTTTGAATGACTTAATTATGAATGGATTTGTTAGTATAAAATTTTCTGTGCATCAAGTTTAGCATTTTAGATTGTAACATTCTGTATTTTTGTTGCTATTGACATTAAATAAATGCTTGAACTTTTTTGATATCCTAGAGTCCTTTAGGATAGTCTGCAACAGCAGAATACTACGGTATTGAAAGACATGCTAAATTTAAGTTAGAATTTAATGAAAATGAAGAGAACCATATACACTCAGAGAGAGGACTATGGGAACTGAGTGTGGACCACAACATAGTATTTTCATTCTTTCTGTTGTTGTTTGCTTGCATTTTGTTTTCTTTCTCAGATTTTTTTTCCCTTCTTGAGCCGATTTTTCTAATGCAGCAAGTTAACTGTATAAATATGTATACATATATTGGATTTAACATATATTTTAACTTATTATTTAACTTAACATGTATTAGACTACCTGCCATCTAGGGGAGGGAGTGGGAGGAAGGAAGAGAAAATCTGCAACAGAAGGTTTTGCAGGGGTCAATGTTGAAAAATTACACATGCCATGTGTTTTATAAATAAAATAAAAAATTTAAATTAAAAAATTTTTTTTAAAGATTTGCACCAATAACAAAAAAGAAAAATAAAGTGAAAAATAAAGATGTAATTTTCTTTTCCCAAACAAATTCACAACCTCATTGAAATCTATCCATGGATCTTTAAGAGTCAAGAACCTTTTGTCTAGAGGAAACTAGGCTAAAGGTAAGCAAGTGTGAAAACTAGGAAGCAAAATATAAAATGAAATAGAAAACATCAGACAATATTATGGGTATACTTCAGAAATCTCTAAAAGAACAAACAGAAAAACATGCAATAAATGACCAAGGACAAAGCAGTTTACTGCCACTAACAAAAGAAACCAGTATTTCAGAATTTTTGCCACTAGATGGTGCAAGCATTTTAGTTTTAAATGTAGTTTTAAATGATTTTCACTGGATTAAGCTAACCCATAGGATAAAGAATTTTCTCATAAATCCAAAAGCTTTGCTTCTAAGCGGCTATATCTTTGCTGCTAAGTCCAGGGTAATTTGTACATCTGAGGTTTTTGATTTCTTCCTAAATTGAGAGTCTGAGTTTATTATATTAGTTCTGTACCCAAGTGATTATCAGAAACAAAAAGTTTAAACTTTAGGTTTAATTTGCTAGGAATCCCTGCTAGAGGTCATTGGAAAATGAACAATTAGGACTGGGAGGTACTCACTTGAATTAGGGGGCCAGGACTCCCGGTATTCACTACCTCTTGGTGATTTGCCCCTAACCTGAGAATATAAACCAAGAGAACCAATATCAGTACAATCCAGTTTCCATTTAATACATGGGAGACTCGTAAGGAAATTCACATAATAAAAATCTACTTAAAATACCCACCCTTTGCTCTCTTATCAGCCATCATACCTCTACCTAAAGTGCCAAATAACTGCTAAGCACGTTTTCAGTGAACTCTGCAAGCCATCTGTATTGCAGTGATTCTCTGGGGTCAGGAAGGCTAACTCTCTCAAGGACCCACACTGTAACCAAAAAGGATGGCACCATCCACTCCAGGCCTAAACAATCATTCATAAAGAACCAGGCCCAACAGAAAAGAGAGCCAAACACAGAACTGCAGCCCTCATCAAGTCAGCAGCCAGTCTTAGACTGTGTGTCCTTTACATTCACTTCACCTAGCATATACAGAAACACTCCTGGTGAACAGAAGGCCCAGAGGGCCAGGTTACCCGTCTGTCCTGTTTCTTCTGCATCTCCATCGAGTGCAGGCGCTCCATGAGGCTAGAGATGCCTTGTTCCAGGCTGTCGATGGTATGGTGCTGAGGGTCATGGCCACTGAAGCTGTTGCGCAGGCTCCGAAGAGCATCTCGGACAAGCTGCAGGTCGTTGGCCTACAGGTGGAAGGGGTTTCCCATCAGAAATGACAAGGACTGCTACTGAATTGTGCAGGCTGGTGTGGGAGGGCCTGGAATACCACCCATAGGGACAGAGCCTCCCTTTTATCACTGTCCTCCTTGTTTGCCTACGTTTGCTTACTAGGGAGGGAGGAGGAAAGAAGGGTGTATGCAGAGTAACCTCTTCTACCTTAACAAATGCTTGCTGGGTCTTAGCTTCAGATCATTAACTTCTTATATCTCCAGAGCAATTCTAAGAGAAGAGGGAAACTGGGACACTGAAAAAAACATGATTTGGGCCAAAACCCGGAACTAAGCACTATTCTAATGTATGGTAGTGCAGGAGACTTCTTGCTCCAAAATCTAATTACCTACCCCTCTATGGGCAGCTGAGGCAGATCCTTTCCCAGACATTGGGAGGAAAAACCCATTGCTTTGAGTATTGTGACTGTTGTAGTTGGTCACCTGATGAAGCAAAGAAAAGGAAATAAAAACAGAAGAAACACTTGTTATAGGATAAGACCACAATGATAATTTTTTAAAAAATTCTTATCCTAGTTTCTGCCACAACTGCAGCAATGCCCAGACAGTTGAGAAAAAGAAAAAAGCTGGGCTTCCCTTGCAACATCAGGTGGATGATGTTTTAGGAGAAAAAAAGTGAAATTCAGGTTTTTCTCCTTATATTAGAAAATATAGAATGAAAATGCCAAGATTGATATGCTCCCATTACCTCATCGGCATCTCTCTTCATACAATGTGCCAAGAGGACGTCCTTTTGTTCCAGTTCCCGTTCTAGATCGAACTAAAAGGCCAAGAAAGCAGATGAGGAAAGGGTTGCTTCAGGTCATCAGAGCAGTAAAATCATTTCTTGGCTGCATCCCTACCTGTTGATAATTGGCCTCAGAAAGCTTCCTGAGAGCTTCCTCCAATTTTCCCTGGTGCTGCTGTATGAGACGATCTTTCTGCCCCAACTCTTTCTGCAACAGAAAGGGGTAAAGAGCTTTCAAAAGTACATCATGATGCAGGCAAAATAGACAGCTCATTCTCCCACCACCCAAGGAAAAGACCACCTGTGGAAAAAAAGTTCCTTGTAGATCCTGCTCTATGAGGATAAGAGATATCAGAGATGAAAGTGCTCAGCAAACAGGTCTCCTGGGACTGAGGGAATAATGTGAAGAAAAGCCTCGGTAGAGAGAAGTAAGTAATTTCTGCTATCCTCTGGTTCTTTCAATCTTGAATTTTCATGTCTTTATCAGACTCCACTCTTTCAGGAAACCTTTCTAACAGCTGCTGTTACTCTTATTTCTGACCTCTAGGGGCAGCAGGGTCTTTCTACTTCTCTGTGACAATGTGAATAAATTTTTTTCCTTGGATCAGCTCAAATAAGGATAGAATCTTTTTAAAGGATCCTCTCAGTAGGTAAGTAAAGGAAGAAAAGAAATTACAAAATCATAAAGATAATAGTACAATAGAGAAATACTTATTTTACATCTAGATTGGCCTAATAGCAACTTACTGCCTCCAAGCACTACTTCTTTTTCCTCATCTCAAATCTGTCTAGTTAGATACAAGAACAAGTTATTCTGGTTCTTAGTTAAAGATATATTTGAACTGGCACGAATGCTGGATTTAAGGTGGGGTCTTATGTCTCTATTAGTTCCTGTTTCTACTAATTATAAGCCTGAACTATGAAGGGGTTGGGCTAGATGACCTCTAAAGGCCCTTTTACCCTCTCTGGGTGAGGATGGCACTAGCATAGAGTATTCAGAGATTCCTCCTTAATGTTCCAGGATATCTTACACTAACCCTGCAGTCATATCCTTCTATCTTATGGAGGCCCTACAGCTCTGGCCCCTGGAAGTCCTAACCTTACCTTTGACCTGTTTCTCTCAGCTTTGATTCATTTGTTGAAACACATTCACTAGTTCATCTAATCACACAAAGTTAGAAATGACCTCAGAAGTTATCAAGTCCTACCTGTTAGAAGTAATCCAATCCATGGGAGATATAAATCCTCCCTACAAAACTTTCAAATGTCCCCTTTAAATCCACTAGTATTGAGGGGCACACAATTAATCCCCCAGGCCAGTCCATGATATTTGGGGTCAACTCTAATTATTAGAAGTTTCTTCTTCACAAATTCTGAGCAATGAAAGTAACCTCAGAATCACCTTTTCTTGACCTAGAATCCACTCAACAACATATTAATAATCTTATTGTACTCTCCCTGAACAGGATCTATCCAGAGTACTGTGTTTGTTCAAAGAAGCATTGCTTAGGAAGGAAAATGGTGAGCTGGAGAGTGACAGAACGGAAACTGTGTGACATGAAGACTGGCAGAAGGTCAAGGAGACATGACCTTTATCTTTAAATATTTGAAAAGTTGACATGGAAGAGAGAGAGTCATTCCCCCTTGGCTCCAGAAGGCAGATAACAGTGTGACAGTGAAGTTAGTGATGGATTTGTTGTCAGGGAGCTTAATTAGGCTCCAATCCCAGTTCTCCTATTTACAACCTGTGTAATCTTGACTTGACATCTTTGAGTCCCTTGTTCAATGAGAAAGCTGGACTAGACAATCTTTCCTTTTTGATCCCGGCTTGGTCATCCAATGGGTTAGTTTATTCCTCCTAGATTTGTATCATCTGAATATCTGATAATCACCTTGTCTTATGACTTCATCCAAATTGTTGATTTAAAATTAGTACAGAGTCAAGAACAAATCCCTGGGACAATGTGTTTGAAATAGCCTTTTAAATTCATACTGATCCATTACTGAAGATTCTTTCTGGTTCTGTTATCAACCAGGTTGGAATTCAACCATTGTCTCAATTGTCTTTTACTTTGGCAAATGTTTTGGATTAGCTCTATCTACAGCTCACAGTCTAGTAAACCTGTTATAAAAGAAAATGAGTTTAGCCTGACGTGATCTGTTCTTTATGAAGTCTAGATAAGCCAAAAATCTACCTCCTTTAAGCCTCTAACCATTGGTCTTGACTTATGCCCTGCAGCATTCTTATCTTCCCAGCACACACTCTGTGCTCTAGCCAAGTTGATTATTTCTGTCCCAGAAAAAAAGTATTCCATGCTCACTACACTTTTAAAGCTCAATCAAAGGCTACTTTCTCAAAAAAGCCTTTCCTGATTCCCATCTAGTCCTGTTTCTGGCCAGTAAGCCTTTCCTTCTTTCCACATTTAGCACTTGGTTTTGTAAGATGCCAATGAATTTATCATGTAATAGTATAGATTATAGCTATCTGTGTTGGAATCTTGTTCAGTCATGTGCAATTCTTTGTGACCCCATGCACTATTTTTTCCATAGGATTTTCTCTGCAAAGATAATGGAGTGGCACTGGACTGATATCCCAAAAAAATACTAAAGAAGGGAAAGGGGGGCTGTATGTACCAAAATGTTCGTGGCAGCCCTTTTCATAGTGGCCAGAAACTGGAAAATGAATGGATGTGCATCAGTTGGAGAATGGTTGGGTAAATTATGGTATATGAGTGTTATGGAATATTATTGTTCTGTAAGAAATGACCAGCAGGATGAATACAGAGAGGCTTGGAGAGACTTACATCAACTGAAGCTGAGTGAAATGAGCAGAACCAGGAGATTATACACTTCAACAACAATACTATATGAGGATATATTCTGATGGAAGTGGATATCTTCAACATAAAGAAGAGCTAATTCAGTTCCAATTGATCAATGATGGACAGAATCAGCTACACCCAGAGAAGGAACACTGGGAAATGAGTGTAAACTGTTTGCATTTTTGTTTTCTTCCCAGGTTATTTTTTATCTTCTGAATCCAATTCTTCCCGGGCAACAAGAAATTCGGTTCTGCACACCTATATTGTATCTAGGATATACTATAACATATTTAACACGTATAAGACTGCCTGCCATCTAGGGGAAGGAGTGGAGGGAAAGAAGGGAAAAATCGGAACAGAAGTGAGTGCAAGGAATAATGTTGTAAAAAATTACCCATGCATATGTACTGTCAAAAAAAAAAAAGTTATAATTATAAAATTTAAATTTAAAAAAATTACAAAAAAAAAATAGTGGAGTGGCTTGCCAATTCCTTTCTGATAGATTACCTTTTCTCAGAACTTTCCACTGGACCTTGGTTCCATCTTGGGTCATTATGTACAGAATAACTCTTAGTTTCATTGAGCTACAAAAGCCCCTCTACTACAAGACAGTGAATCAGGAAGGATTTTTTTTTTCAGGCAAACAGAGATTGAGAATTACCTAGCTAGTAAGCACACAGCTAGTAAGTATCTGAGGATGAATTTCAACTTGGATTTTCTTGTCTCCAGGACTGGCACTCTAACCACTAATCTACCTAGCTGCCCCAGTTAAACTATAAACTCTTTGGAGTATAGAAACTGTGTTTCATCTAAACTTTTTGTACTTTTAATGTCTTCTGCATTTCATAGGATTATAAATTTAAAATTAAAAAAGACTTGAAAGCTCATTTAACCCAATTCCCTTATTTTGCAAGTAAATTGAGGTTCAGTGAGATTAAATGAGTTATCTAACAAGTTAGAAGTAGAAAAAGTGGACTGGCCAGGATGATTTCACAAAGGCCTGGAGAGACTCACATGAACTGATGCTGAGTGAAATGAGCAGGACCAGGAGTTCATTATATATTTAAACAATAATATTATATGATGATCAATTCTGATGGACGAGGCCCTCTTCAATAATGAGATGAACCAAATCAGGTCCAATAAAGCAGTAATGAACTGAACCAGCTGCACCCAGCAAAAGAACTCTGGGAGATGACTGTGAACCACTACATAGAATTCCCAATCCCTCTATTTTTGTCCATCTGCATTTTTTATTTCCTTCACAGGCTAATTGTATACTATTTCAAAGTCTAATTCTTTTTGTACAGCAAAATAACTGTATGGACATGTATACATATATTGTATTTAAGTTATACTTAAACATATTTAACATGTATTGATCAACCTTCCATCTGGGGGAAGGAGGGGAAAGTAGGAACAAAAGGTTTTGCAATTGTCAATGCTGAAAAATTACCTATGCATAAAATTTTAGTAAAAAAAAATAAAAATGAGAAAACTTAAAAAAAAAAAAAAAAATGGACTAGGACCTAGACCTGTAGATCCTAAGCCCCGCTTCTTCTTCACTGTTATGCTGGAATCTGTAATTTGTAGTCTTTGTACTTGCCATCTAGAGCCAAGCAGAATAACTCAAGTCTGAATCTGATATAATTCTTCAAATGGATGAAGATAGAGGATATACCTTTCCTAAATTTTTTCTTCTTATACTCCTCCTTCATGAAGTTTTTGAATGTCATTTCACTTTCTTTAGATAAACCTTAACTTTTCAATGTTCTTTCTAAAATGTGGTGCTTAGAAATAAATACAATATACTAACTTGGATCAAGACAGAATAAAATGAAATTGTTTTTGTGCTCTGGTACCAAAGCAGGGACCAGGCCCCAGATGCTCAATTTGGTTCTGTCCTTAAGGAATGGTCAGCTTCTGGCCTTTGTTTCTCTGTTACCCATTGGCAACTCTCTCCATCTCTGAAGCCTGACCAGAGAATTCTATCATCACTTTATAAAAATCAACATCTGGCTACTGTCTCTTCTTGTTTCACACCTAGTTCCCACTGCTGGAATTCTCACTAAAATCCTATTTCTAGTCTGAGAGGCAGCTACCTCTTTATTTATTTATGCAATAATGATAACAAGCAATATCTGAACTCAATAAAGTGAACAGGCTACATTAACTTGCTTACTCTAGGATGACACACTCAGGATCTTCTATAGTCCCAGATGAATTGCTTTCTCAAAATCCTTCCACTATAGACTTAAAATAGAAAATATTCTATAATTTAGTACGAAATAATTTCCATCAACTGAAAGGAGATAGTTATTTCCTCAGATTACTTCAGAGCAACAGAAAAGAATACAAGAAGCATTACTTATAAGGGCCTTAACTCCATACACTAATCTGTCTATTCAAATAGGTGCAAAAATGGCATTAGGAAAACAAATAATAATACTTTATATTTCATAGTCTCTAGAAAGTTAGACCTGAAAGAGATAATCTAATTCAAGACCTTTACTTGATAGATATGAAAATTTAATCTGTCCTAAGTCCTCCCACAGTTAGTTATAACAAAGCTGGAAGGAAAACAGACCCTTTGACTTTTGATCCAAGGCTCTTACACTATACTGTACAATGTTAGAGCACTTTTACGCATATCATTGCTTGATCCTACCAGCAATTTCATGAATTAATTAGGGAAATATCTTAATTTTTGAAAAGGAAACTGAAGTTCCCAAGGTTATGTGGGCCCAACATGAGACAGCTGGTTAGCAGCAAAGAAAACATTAGAATCCAGGTCTTCTGATTGTGAGCCAATACTCCTCCTACCATACCATAATGCTTCCTGTAGGAAACCACCATTCTTCCAGTTACCCAGGTTTGCATCCTTAGTATCATTTTCAAGTTTTCATTATCCCTCACTCTACATATCCAATTATTTGACTTTGGGAGAGCTTGTGTGGAGGAAGGACTGAGAATCAAGTAGATGTGAGCAAGAAAACACAAAGAATGAGGGAAAAGAAGATTTCAATTTTTTCTCACAGCAGCAGCAATGGAAAACAACTCATTTATAAAGGAGAGATGGGAATTATTTGCAACCTAGTTCCTTTCTTACTTTGTATTCTCCTAAGAGGCGGCTCCTCTCATCCAGTTTTCTCTGAAGATCTACCTGTAAGAAGGACAAGAAAAAGGTTCAGTGGAATGCTTGCCAACACAACTTGTAATAAAACAGATACCTGATTATATTAAACGGCATATCATGATGCTGAGGGAAAATAGTAGAAACCCCTTCTATGTCTCATCTCAAACACACTCTGGCTGCAGATTCTTTGAGGCTATTGTCTCAGGGTCCTCAAAATTGCTGAGAAACCCAAATATATCTCTGCCCAGTATGGCCTGAAATGTATGTAGGAACAGAGATAAACTCAATGTTAATATATTGTTATTCGTATTGGTAATCTGGAAGCCATTCAACAAGGTCACCTGTCAGAGCTTCAATCCAGAAATATTTCATTCAACTCACATTCTGATTGTGTAGCTCATCCTTGTCCATATTTGCTCTCAAAAGTTCTTGTTTAAGCTGAAGAACAGATGTGTCCTGTTGAGTCAATCTTTGTTGCAAAGCATCCTGAGAAAAAGAACATCCTTAATGTGATTATGCTAAATTATTAGGTCATTGTTAAGCATATACTTTGTGCACTGCCATTCTCCTTGGCATTGTGGTCATTGTGGTCTCTGCCCACAAAAATCCTACAACATATTTAGGAAGATAAGACTATTAGTGAGCAAGACATCTGCCCCTATGCCTTACTCATCCCTATTCACACTAAGTGGATCAAAATCCACTGGCATCTTTCTTCCAGTCTCTGATGAAGAGGTGACCTTCTTTATTTATAAAGCATCCTTGACTCCATTTCCTCCCATCTTCTCTAGCAAATTACTCCCACAATCACCCTTCCTTCCTACCTATGAAATCCTTCACTGCTGCCTACAAATACACTCAAGTCTCTTCCATGCTTAGAAAACCTTCAGAAGATACTTCATCATCCCATCATTGTCTTAGATGTCTTTTGCTTTTCATAGCCAACGAAAAAGCCATCTGCACTCTCTGCCTCCACTTTGTCTCCTCTCATTTGCATATTAACCTTTTCAGTTTGGTTTCCAACCTCGTCACTCTCCCTGATGTTGTCTTCTCTAAAATGACTGGAGCCTGATGATTTTTTCTCAGTTCTCATCTTTGTCCACTACACTGAACTATGTGCCACTGCTAACCATCTCCCCTCCTGGTTTTTTGGCAGCTGCTCTCTAAGCTCCCCTCCTACTCGTCTGACAACTCCTTCCCAGTCTCCTTGTATGGGTCATCGTTCAAACCCATCTTCCATGACTGCAGATATACCCCAAGATTCTCCTATGGGCCCTCTATTCTCTTTCATTTGGTATGTTATCCACTCCCATAGGTTGGATGATCGCTTATGTAGCTGACTCCTAGATCTTCATATTCAGTCCTACTCTCTCACCCATCCTCTGGAAGGCTTGTAACTTTTGCTGCCTCCTAGACCTTTCAAACGGATAGTCTAAAGGCATCTCAAACTCAACAGGTTTAAAACAGAATTCATCTTTCCCCAACTTATGCCTCTCCCCACAAACTTTCCTTGCCATGCCCCTAGTCACCATTTCACAATTATCTTTCAAATCAAACCCAGACCCTTCTGTTTAGATTTTAAAGTCCTTTACAATCTTGTTTCCTCCTAGCTAATGACTTTAACTGAATCCTGCAGTTCAGCTAGCCTGGTCTTCTGATGCTTCTCACCCATGACACTCTAGACTGACAGGTTTGAAACCAGGAAGACTTTGGTTCAAAGTCTGCTGCAGACAATAGCTGGATGGCTCTAGAGAAGTCATCTAACTTCTCTAGGAGTCAGCTTCTTCACCTAAACCGTTCTAAGGTCCTTTATAAGCAACTAAGTGTTGCAGTGGATATAATAGACTGGGCTTGGATCAGGAAAAACTGAATTCAAAACCAGCCAGAGATTAGTCACATGGCACTGTTTCCTCAACTGTAAAATGGGGGTAATTAAACCCTACCTGTCAGGATTGTTGTGAGATCAAATGAGATAATACTTGTAAAGTACTTAGCAGAGCACATGGCACATAATAAATACTTAATAAGTCTGTCCCTCCTTCCTTCTTTCCTTCCCTATATTTATGATCCTGTGATCTCCAGTCCCTGTGCCTTTGCACCACTTGTCTCCATGATCAGAATGTATTCTCTCTACATCTCTACTTTCCTGTTTTCCTTCAAAATCCAATTCCAAGTACCACTTTTCATATTGATCTTTTCCTGTTTCTCTTACTACCCACTACCCACCTCCAGCTGCCAGTGCTTCCCCCTCAAAAATACATTTTATTTATTTATTCTTATTTATGTTCACGTTCTAAAATAGAAGGGAGGCTTCTTGAGAAGTCTTTCATTTTTTGTCTTAGTCTCTCCAACACTTAGGACAGTCCCTGGTACAAACTGGTATTACATAAATGATTGACAGTATGGGGACCAGACCAGATTTCATTAATACAGGGAACTCTAGTGTAGAAACTACATACTCTGATGTAGGTGCACAACCCTATGACATGAAGTCCAGTTGCTGAGGGCACAGGTAGAATGTGTATTAACACAGCTGGGATATGTTAGTGGTAGGATAAGAACTTTCCAACTTCAAACTTAGCACTTTATCCCCTTTGCCAAGCAGGTATCAGGTTATCAGATAGAAACAAGAGAAAATGAGACAACATATATGAGAGAGCTTATTTTGTAATACAGACAAAAATAAAAAAAAATAAAACGAGTTAGAAAAGGAAGATGACAATGTGGACTGGAGTAACAGAGGAGTCACAGAAAAAATAGAACTGGGGGAGGGGATAAAGGGAGAGAGAAAATTTGAAACTGAAAATTTAAAAAAAGTAGGACCTGAACTAGGTCTTGAAAGATTGCAATATAGATAAGCTGGGGGGAAAAAAAGTGTTCCATATGGAAGAGACAGTCATTTTTTTCTTATTTAAAAAAATGAAGACTTTTAAAATCTATGAGGTTGGGCTTGTACTACAGTCTCATACTCCACTTCTGGTCTGAGATATAGGGCAGCATCTCCCTGATCTCCATCCATTTTCTCCATCCCAGAGAACACAGAAATGCAATGCACTTATATTCTGCACAAACATAATAATGTTGTTGGGCAAGAGGGCAGGAGTTGGGGTACAAAGAGAAAGGGTGTGACATATTTTTACATGTGGCAATAACCTTGACAGTGCTGGGTTAAAAGGACTACCAATCTGAGATGCCCTTGGCCTTCAATGTCCCCAAATTATTATTCTCTGATCTACAGATGAAAAATAAAGGAAAAAGAACAATAGCATCCAAGGCTTTCTTTCTTAGGGCTAGGAGGATGTGGCTTACACATGGCTGCAGCCCAGGTGGTATGGAGACTCCAGGCACCACAAACACTCAAGCAGAGAAGTCTCAGTGTAGCAGAATGGGTCAGTACCTAACACACAAACAAGCTCAGGTTTCTGGACCCACTCCACTGGAAGACGATATTCTTTCTTAGGGAATAAGGTAAAAGAGTTAGCTTGTACTTATCTTTACCTTTATTCCTTGCAAATTTCTGACTTCTTGTTTGCATTTCAGCAACTCTTTCTGGAAAAACAAACACAGTTAGATTAGATGGTTTTTGCCATTTGCCTTGTCTCAGAACCAGCACCTCCCCCTGTCTCACAGAGAGCAAAACAATGAGGACATTCCATGACAGAATACAAAAGAAGGCCTCATTCAGTTAGCAGCAAATGATAAATCACACAATTGCTGGCCAAGACCACAGAGTCCCCAGCCTCAAGAATTACACTGATCCTTTTGGGACAGAAGGGAATTTTGACAGGGAAGATTCCAGACCCACTTCAGTACTTAACTACCCTCAGCCGTAGAAAACCTTCCATATATGGCTTTAAGTGTCATAGCTCAAGTAACCTAAATCCCTCTTACTGAAATATAAGATATGTTAATAATATATTTTGCCAATACCATTATATTATCTTAGTTCAACCTAATACAAGACAAAGGGCGTGATAATTCCTAAAGATTAGTCAGTTCTGGGAAACTGATTGTTTAGATGGGAACATGTTTCTTCCACAAAAGTCCTACTTCAATGCCTTATCATGTTGTGGAGGTAACCTTGGGTTCTCATAGGCTGTGCCAGTAGAATACAACCAAGGCATACAAGCTGGATGGGCTTCAAGGGCAGGCCTGGAGCCATATTGTGGTTCAGAAGTGACTTGGTTAAGTTCTGAGAACCTGGTCCCAAGAAATTTGGCCATAAGATGGTGAGTTTTCTTGACACAGCAACCTCTTGAAATTGTCCATTGAAGTATGAAAGGAATACAGTCCCCATACCAAAGAATAATATATCCTTAATATAATGAAGTAAAAAATCTGGTCTGGAATATGGCATAGATTGCCTAAATAACTTTATTTCATATGAAATGCATATGTATGTCTGGGGTCCATATCCATAAAACAGATTTTTTTAAAAGGGGAAAACACAAGTCATCTCATTCCTTTTCCTCCTACTTCACACCATAAGTTTGCTGGAAATTTTTTTACTTTAAAAAAGGCTGAAAGGTATTTGGGAAAAAAACAGTGCTCACTGCCCCTAAATCCTTTAAACAGTTTTTCCCCCCATAGTTTATTATATATATACACAGCTGTACCTTGAGGTCCTGATTTTCTTCCAAGCTCTGGTCTAGACGACTTTGTATTATGATCTGAATATAGGAGAAAAAGAATGATTATATCTTGAAAGACTGTTCCTCACATGTACCAGACACAAAATCTCAGGGTGAAAGGCAGAGCTCACCAATTGCTCTTCAGGATTGGCTCCTGGTTCAAAGAGAGCTAAGGGTCTCTCTTGTTCATCTTCAGGCAGGGACCCATTAAGCAGCAAGGCCTGAAAATCAACAAAAGGCAAAATAAAATGTGATCCCTCCATTCAGGTGACTCGTTCCAGATAACTCAGGACTGAGCTCAGTGAGTTCAGTCCCTAAGCTGGAATCACAACCCAACTTCCTTTAGAAACTTTTCTCTCTGTAGTTTTGGCTGCTCCTTTATTCTGCACAGAGGCATGCTAATCTTGGGACAATCTGGAGTTTTGACACTATCCATGCACCAAGTCTCTATCACTTCTCTTGTATTCACCTGTATCCTCAGCTATAAAAGCCCCTCTTGGTCCCAAGAGGTTACTGGAAAACAAACTCTGCTTTCAGGAACAGTTGGAAGCATTTTAAATCAGAGCTACTCAAATTGGCTTTCACCAACAACACAGGGAATCAAAAAACAGAGGTTGTTTATGCTGGCTTTGAAAAGTACTTTTCAATAAATCAATTCGTATATGTCTGGGTGATTGGGAGAGAGAGGTTATCTGATATAGATTAAAAAAAAAAAATCCTCATTCTAACTTCCCAAGGTTACTTTGAAGATCTGCACAGAAAAAATAGGGAATGAGTATGGAGATTATATGCCCCCATTCATTTTAATTCTCCACACTTGCTTTTATCAGAGAATCAATTATATAGCCAGGATTGATTATCAACTGGATTACAGATAATAATTGTGAGGCAATTTGAAAAAGCCAATTCTACTTTATAACTAATTGAGTCACAAATCTGCCAAATAAGTTAAAGGGTTAAAAAGGTCATATACTATTTTAGTAAACATCTCGATACATTAAAAAGGTTGTCTGGCCAATGGCTCATTTTCAGCATCTCAAAAGAATTTGAATTTATAATAAGAATATGATCTAAAGCTTGATGGTTACAATAAGTAAAAAAGACAATGGAGCATCTAGAAAATGCTCCATTCTAATAATAAACTCATTAATACGTTTTAACTAACTAAAGATATATTGATGGGAAAGAAATCTAGGTTATACCTTTGCTGCAACTTAGTCATTGTTCAAATCTTTAAGAAGTATGGAGGATACTAAGAGCTATTCTATGTCTTACAAAGAATTCAATTCTCTTTTATAATTATGTGGCTCTGAATTAATATGCCTCTCTGTTTGAAGTGGATATTGCAGTGTTGACTTTCAGGCTGATTCTTCAGTTTTCTTACTTTCTCATAAGCCAGTGGCTCTCTCTCCCTATTGGAGGAACATAAACCTTTTTGAGAGCCAAATGATGGATATCTATATTCATAGAATGCAAATGATGCTGGGAAAAATCTGTGGTAAATGTGCATCCTAAAGTTCTTCCATGGTAAACTGCCATGTACGATTGTATAACCTAGGAAAATATTTCATTTGTTATACCTGGAGCACTGAAGGAGAAGCTGAATAACCTTTAAAATACTGAATCAAAAATGGAAAAAATAAACGATTCCCCTCCACTTTCTTAGGCAATGCATACTCCTAACTTCCTCAGTACGAAATGCATACATTATGCAGATGGCTTTGGCCACTATGCCAATCTCCTTTTTTCTTTGGGAACCTTTTGTGTCCTTTTTCTGTTGTCGGCTGGCTGGGAGCACCCCATCTACCGCCTGCCTGCTGCTTGCGCCACACACACAATGTGAGCTTTGTTTATGTGTCCATAAATATTTGACAATTCAGAAACAGCACCGTTCCCAGCACAAATGAAAAAGATTATTCCTGGGCAATTTCAGGGTCGTCAACACTCTACTCTGGTCCCTCCCAAACCAGGGATAGACATACAAAAACAATGAAGTGGGGGTCATTCAGTGTGGGAACTATGTCAAGTAGGTTGGTCATTTCCTTTTGGGACATTTGCTGAATTGGCACTGCAGATAGAATGTGGGAAATATTCAAGGATTTTGTTTCTCTTAAGGAAAACCTATTGTACCTGGTCAATGACACATAGAATCTGTGAAAACTGCAACATCCCTGACCTGGAATTGAATTGAGAATTTGAGATGCTAGCTCCCAAACTACTCTTAGAACAGTTCCTAAGAGAAACTGAACAACTATTTACTATATTTTTCACAAGCAAAAATTGTAACTGTACATCTATGGTAAAAGCCAGGAGCTCCTTATTTCTCATGAGTATAAATCTAACAAAACGTTTAGAGGAGGGGAAGGGCTCTCCTGAAACCCGAGCAGCTGAACTGTTAATACTTCTGTGCTTCTGAAGTCAGAAAACAGAAATATATTCTTGTTTCCATTCCCTATATGCTACCTGTCTTTCTCTCTCTCAACCCCACATTCAACTTTGACCTTTTACAATATTAAAGCCAAGTTATTTTTAGCATACATAGTTGTAGGAAAAAAAAAAAAGTAAACCAATGGGTTATAAGAACCAAGGAAGCAAGCTACCTGGAGTCCAGATATCATTTTCTTTGCTTCCTCCATTTCTTTTTCTAAATGTTCTTGTTGCTCCAGCAGCTGATCTTCCCATGAAGTCTCTAGATAGGTTCCTGGGCTCCCTGCTAGCCAGTCACGAGAAAATGGAGAATCTGTCTCATCTACAAAGTGAAAAAAGAGAGAATGGCTCATGTTGATAAACAGAAACCTTCGGGAAGAGAGGGTTCCCAGAGTCCTTAGTCAGGACTTCACTGTACAAACTGGAATCTCCACTAGGTGTGTGTGGAGGACGGGTAGGGAGGGTGAGAACAGCTCTAAGCAAGGCACCTTCCATGAACGCCAGGCTCAAATCTCAGGGGAGCTGCAGAAATATCCTCACAGAAAGGGGGACTCCTGCCCTGGGAACAGCCCACATTTCTTCCCTGGGAGGTCAGTCAGCATGTATTTGAAGCGGTCGGTGCACATGCCCCAGGGTGCTTTGGTTCTCCATTCCTGAAGGGTCTCCCAGCTGGATTCCTAGAGAGTGCTCACAGAAGGTGTGGATGGAAGGGTTGCCAAATGTGATACGTAGTTGCCAACTCCTTCAGAGCATCAGCTCTTTAGTTGTTCCAACAGTCATAAATACTGAACCCCACCTTCAACACACAGACCTGGAGGCAAAGTACACAGGAAATAAACTAGAAAAATACTTCCTTGCCCTCACAAGAGTCTGAGGTCCTAGAGTGGCACTGACAGTGCACAGGCCAAACTCCTCATCTGAATTCCACTAATTGGCAGTAACATAGCTGCAGGAGTGTGTTTTGTCATCATGATCATAAATGAGGCAGCATGGCATGGGAGAGACAGCTAGATGTGAAGTCAGGAAGGCCCTGGGCACAAGCTCCCCTCCAAGTGGCTCTGGCGGAGTTCACTTCACCTCTTAGTGCCCAGTCAGCTGCCTCCCTCCCCACGCCATTACCGGGGTCTCTAGGCAGGCTTCAAACATAAGTCTCTTCTGACTCCAAATGTAATGCTCTTTTTATAATATCATATGTGTCTCCTCTCTTTATATGAAGACTAAAGTAAGGTAGAATATAGGAGAAGGTCATTTCAGTTTTACTGTTGAAAACCTTTTCCAATTTCTTCGGAGGGGATGCAAATTCCATGAAAATATCACCTGCTTTATTTGATTGCTAAAGTGTTTCCTTTGTATTTTGTGAGAGGGAATGGGAAGTAGTCAATTAGAATATAAAAAAAAACAAGAAAGAGAAGTCATTCCTGTTCCTCCTTTCCAACTTAAAACCAACTTTGTGTTCTCTGAAACAAATTGGCTCATATTCAGATCTTGATCTAAGATCAGGGAAGAGGGAATTTTCTAAAAATAAATAAATTAAAATGAATTCAAAAAATAAATTTTAGCTCAGATAGTTATAGGATCATATAGCATCCTAGATGCAGCCATATGAGAAAAGATTTGTTCAGGGTATTGCAAGGTTTTTTTGAGTAGTTTGAACATTAGACACTAATCAAGAGGATATAACCCTTCTAACTGACCCCAAAGGCAATAAGTCAAACTCTGGAAGTAGATAGTTCCCATAAACTGGAAGAGGCTAATCATCACAGATGACTCTTGAAAACTTCAGAAGGACACTGTCCAGATTAATAGGCAAAGTCAGGAGAGGTTGATGAGCACTACCTGTTCTGTTCTCCTGTCCTTCAGAAGGGATAATCACAAAATCTGCCCTCTCCTCCGACTGGGATATAATGGACTCACTCTTTGCACTGTGGATAGGACTTGGTGATGTCAGACTGTGGTGAAGGAAGAAAGAAGAGAAACAATTATTATGCATGATTATGCAAGGACTACAATCAACCTCTGTACTCTATTCCAGAAACATATTCCCCTGTAAGGACCCAGTCCCATGGAGACATTCCCCAATAAAGACCTGGTCAACAGAGTTCCACTAAACCCAAATGATAAGATCAGTGATAAGATTGTTATCATGGGGTTTGGCAGACTGTTTCTTATTAAAAGGCTTTGGGATATTAAAAACCCAACTGCAGAGCTGAGAAAATAATACCAGTCTGTATCTTGCAATTGTTTTGTGAAGTAGAATGAAAGCAAAGTGTTATGCATTGGATTCTTATAGAAATAAAACACAAATATGATGTTTCCAATGATAAAAGTAGGGAAGGCAAGGTGGGCATCTATGTGGGCTAACCCCAAAATAAAATAGGAGAAAAAAGAAAAGAGAGAGGGAGAAGATAGAAAAAGGAGGGAGGTGAGTAGAGAGGAAAAGAAAGATTAAGTGGATGGGCAAAAGCAAAAGACAGAGTTGGAAGACGACAATGTCATGCACTTGGACACACATTTCATATTAAGTTGGAAAATGAGAAATGTAATATGTGATAGTTGCATAACATATAGGAACCAGAAAGGCAGTATGGTTTAGCTCTCAGTTCCTTACACTGTATTTTTCAGAACTGAGATTTCTAAAACCTGAAAATGGTAGATGCAAGGAAGGAATTGTCTAATTTGGTTTGGTTAGTTTTACCCCACAAGCAAAAAGTTATTCATTAGAGTTCAATAGGTAATTAGATAATGGTCTTGGCAATTCATATTTCAAGGTTATTAGAATCAGGTTTTCAAGCAAAAACAAATTTTTTAATTCTCCAAAACTAAATGCACAAATAAGACAAAATATGAAGGTAACATACTTATTTCCTCTCATTGGACAAGGAAGCAATCCAAAAGAAGCTCTTTTTATTTTGAGCTGCACCTTGAGAACAGTAATACTGAAAACATCTCAGAGACTGTGGGGTCTGCAGTTGCAGGCCTCTCTCAGGAATCCTACCCAAATCCGTCACCCTGACAACAGCAGAAGTGTCTAGGGTTCACTGACCCATTTAATGTGCCCTAAAGTCTCCCAGACTAATCCTCACAACCACGATCAGGAGTTAATGTTTCATTCTTCCTAAGGCAGGAACAGGAGACAGCAAAAACAAAAGCAAAACTGAATGGAAATTATCTGGAAATATTTCTAAATCTCAAAAGCAACCTAAGGGACAGTATCCCCTCCTCTCTAATGTCCTTGGTTTAAGGGCCAGGGTGGGAATGATCTCAGGGACATTGGTCCCCACCCCTACTCCCATGATAGAAGTGACTGGGAAAGCCCCTCTTGTGTCACATCTAGCTCATCCCTACGATCCGGTCCACTCCCTCAGAGGGCTTTCTCTAAATTTGTCAGTCCTTCAATCACTCGGACAGTCGGGCATCTTAACTAACATGATTTATGGGCACAGAAATAAGCGATGCTTGCATCCGTAGAACAATACCCGGCTTCTCCGGGGCACAGATTTAAAGTTAAGTTATAACATTAATGTCCTTAAAGAAGCAGGAATTCAAGTCTGGAAATCCAGGAATAGTTCTTCAGTAGCTGGGTTTTGTTTTTAAAACAGTAATGATAAAAGAAACCATTGGAGTCCCTCACAAGCTATGCTGGCTCTCGTAGGGGCTGAACCTAAAACCCCGGGGGATTACATGCTGTTCGCTATGCATTCCGACGGGCAGCTGGAGGCACGTACTGAGCCTCGGGTGCAAGCCAGCAGAGGGGGTCTGGGCACCGGAGAGGTGCCGGAGCCCCTGCCCCAGCCGAGGGAGAAGCGCCTCCCCGCAAGCCCCCCCCCCACGCCAACGCAAGCTCGGCTCCACCCCGGCCCCGCCCCGTGCGCTGCCTCCCTTATAAGGGCAGAAGGAGGCGGATGCCGGGGTATCCAGCTGAGTCGGAGGAGTGTCAGCGCAGACAGAGGAAAACAACATTTGTTTCCCCAGTTGAGGTTGCCCGGTGTGAGAAGCAAAGGGGACAAGTGGCAGGAGGGGGGTGGGAAGAGGGAAAAGGTGAAGGGTTCCGAGAAGAACCCTGGCGGTCCTGAGGCATGCGTGCGGCGAAGGAAGCTGGGGGGGGGGGGAAGAGGTGGGGGGACTTCTCCCTTGGAGATGGACGGAGGCACCAGCAGCGAGGAGGAAACACGAAGTCCTCAGGTTTCAAATCAGAACGACACATTTAATCCTAATTATTTGCAGGATGACGGACTTCCCCGTTTCCCTTTAAAGATACCATTTCCTCCCCAGTCGGTCGTCCACACCTCCTGCTTCCCCACCCCCCAACACCATCAGGAGCTTCAAAGGAGGCGGCGACGGCTGGTGGCAGCAAACACGCCGAGGGAGGCTTTCCCCAACTGCCGAGTACTCGAGTCAAAGGTCATTGTCTAGTCTCGAGCCGAGCGGTGACCCCCCACCCCCTCGCAGTCCGGAGACAAGCAAGGCCACAAGCTCAAGTGTCCGCATTCCCAGATGGGTCGTGAGTCTGAGGGAGCGAGTCCTTCCCCTTCGTTCTCGGCGTCCCTGGGTTAACCCTGGCGCTGCTGCGCTCCCTAAACCTGCTGCATTTTTAGATCTAGGCTCTCGGCGGCGGCCCCCAGTTCCAGGTTGCCAGCATCCCCCGAGGCCCGGGAGCTAGCTCTTTAACGGTGCCGTTGCGCCCCACCCCCATCCCCGGCCCACCGCCGGCGACGACAAAGGTGACCCCGGCTCACCATTTGACCTGCGTCCCTCCCATGGTCCCCTCAGGCTCCGGCTTCAGCAAGCCCGCTTGTCCCGGCGGCGTAGGAGGGTGCTCCGGATCATATCTCCCCGGCTCGCGGGCATGTCTCACCCCCGATCAGGGGCAGGAAGGGCGAGCTAGCGAGGGGCTGTCCTCCGGGGCAGGGCAGGGCGGGGTGGGGAGGACGAAGAACCGGGGGTCCCACACCCCGTATTTTCCCGACAGCTCAAACACTGCAGCGGCGGCGGCGGCTCGGCCTCGGTGCGCGCCGACTCCCCTCGCAGACTGCCAGCCCCTAGCTCTGGCATCTTGGTCCTCGCCGCGGCGAGGCGATGCGCATCTTTCGGCTCCCAGACATCTCAACCCATCGCCTCAGAGCCCGAACGGAGGAAGGCGGAGGCTCCGCTTCGCCGCCAGCGCCGGCGGAGCGGACAGGGGCGGTGACTCTGCCGCGCTCCTGCAGACCCCTCCCCTCCCCTCGCAGCCTCCGGTCACACGCGCTCGGCTCGCTCCGGGAGGCGGCGGCGGCACAGGGTTCCTACCCGGCGCGTCCCAGACCAACACGGCGGGCACACTGGAGCTGGGCCGGGTGGAGAGCAGCGAGCGAGGGAGGGAGGGAGGCGAGAGGAGGAGGGAGGGGCGGAGTGAGGGAAACGCAGAGTGAGGGAAAAAGCTGAGAGAAAAGGGGGAGGGGAATAAGGAGGGAGAAGGAACCGCGGGTCGGCTCAATCTCGGGGAGAGGAAGCCGCGCCGGGGGTGCAATGCTCGCCCTGGTAAATGGCACACTCGGGTAACTCCCTCGGGCCCCGAAATTTTTGCTTTCTCCAATCTGAAACCTTCCTTCGTGGACACTGAGGCCCAGTTAGAGACCTGAACGTGGCTCTGCGCGCGGGGCGGGGGCCGGCACCCTCCCAACGTCATCCCACCCCGGTCCCCTCTCCCCACCTTGTTTTTGTTTTGAAACTAATGCTAATTTCCTTTTAAAATACAAGGCCGGACTAGCGAACCCGAAATTATCAAGCAAAGGAGAATGAGTTCCCCCGTCCCCCTGCATACCGGGCGGGGAAGGGGGAGAGTTTCACGGGAGGAGCAGAGGGAGTTAGGGCCCGGCGATGCCAACCTCACCACCTCACCCTCCTCTCCCTACAGCCGTCGTTGAGCTGGGCACACATCAACCGTGGGCTGTTAGACCCTCTCTAGTAAACTGCTTTCTAAAAATCGCTAACCATCTTGGGGCCAAACCTTGAATTCAAAGAATCTCTCTCGAGCAGAGTCTCTCCTACTCCCGCTCCCTATTCGAGGTGGAATTAGGAAGCAATTATTTAGGTCTCCCCTCCCAGAGGGGCTCATTGAGGAACAGACCAAGGGACTGATTACCCAGCAGGGGGCAGTGACTAGGGGATAATGAGATTCCAAAGGTGAAATAAGGGAGGATTGAGCAACAGAAAAGTAAATGTGGCGTATTTTCCTCGAACGCCTCCCCCTTAAACAAGCTGGGATGATTTTTCCATTTCTGCATGATTTCCAATGAGTCACTTGTTCTCCGTGACCCACCCCCACAGTCTTGCCGGGGTCTCTAGGCCTACAAGAAGTCAGCAGGTGCTCTCAAGAGGAAATGCAGACTCTTCTGCTCCCTGAATCAGGTTGTGCAGAGTGAAAGGCCTTGTAAGCCAGCAGGAAACAACAGATCTAATTGTATGACTGATCATCTTTTGAATTTGTCCCAAGTGATAGTCTCATTAAAACAAAAAAGGCTAGAAAGAAATCTCAGGAACCAGCAATCTCTGATTGTGAATCTATTCTGGAAGTGGGTATTACCTCAAGTTGACCAGGGTTACCAGCATTTTATAACATTTTTTTTCTTTTTGAAAAGAATTAAGAATGTCTTCAGTAAATCAGAAAAAGGTCCATTAAAAGCAGGATGACATTCATCATGAACAAGAAACAAACAAAAGAAACCCAAAACAGAAATAAAATGAGGAAGAATTGGCTAGCTGAAGTTTACCTAAAAACATGGAAAGGATAGCCACACAGATTGAGTTGGGCCCAACTACCCTAGTCAACAAATTCTCCATGATGCACCCTAGATCAGCAGGTGATTTATATAGGGAGCTTCTGGATGAACAAGTTATCTATCCATGCAGGCTGGCACCTTCTCTGCCACATTTAGGCTTAGCTGCCTAGGGCACTGAAAGATTGAATCACTTTTTCAGGCTCACATATCCAGTATGTGTCAGAGGCAGGACAAACTCAATTATAATACTTTTTTAAAAGCCCTGAGGGGTCATAGTAGAATATAAATTAAATATGACTCAGCACCAATGTACAGTTATTAAATAATACACGAGGATGTGTTTACAGGAGCATGGTTTTCATTAGCCAAGGAAGTAATCCTTCTGCCATTACACTGGACATCACTCAGCCATTAGAGCACTGTGACCCATTTTTGCCTCTGCAATTTGCTCTAAAGGATATTAGATTCACACACTTATTAGCTCAGTCAAATTTTTACCAATCCACAATTCCCAGTTCTGTCAATAAGCACAGTAAACATAAAATGCCCTAACAACTGGACTTGTTTTGCTTTAAGCCTGCTACCATTTTCTTTTCATTTTGCATCTATCACAACTGTACACTAATTTCAAGTCTGTAAAAGAACTAAGAAAGCTTAAAACTATACTAAGAATTTTTGGACATGCTGCACTAAAATTATTGCTCTTAGCTGCTGGCTTTACTCGGATAGTACTCTAGCCATGCCCCCATGTGGCCATGACTAAACATGGTATCTGGGACCATGCACTGAAAAGTACACAGAATTTTTGATTGTGAGGAAATATTTATCACTTCATCTTTTACCTCCCTTAGCCCCATTTCCTCCTCCCCCCCAACTATGGAAGCCACCAGAAGGTATACTCCTTTATAATCAAATATTAACCATGAGAAAAGCTCTTTTAATCATTTTTTGGGGCCAAGATCCCTGACAATCCTTCCCAAATGTCACTTTTAACTAGGATAATTATAAACAAGTCATAGGGTAATAGTTACCTGGAGGAGCTGGCCTTGGATGAGGGTCCTTGATGCCCCTCATATTGTTGCACCAGTGCCCGAACACTCCAGTATGGATTTTCAATTTCCTCATCCATGCTACTGTTTCTAAAGACAAGTAATCAAGAAGGGAGATGGTGTCAGTGACTCAACCCTGCCACGACTCAAGGTCATTCCTCTTCATCAGATGCAGAGACCTAATGATATGGTGCATTTTTCTAGCATGGCTTGGATTTCTGAACTCACACTTGGGTATTATGATTGGGTTCAGAAAAGAAGCTTCTCCCAAACAAATAAATGAATGACAATAAATAAACACATAGCAATAGCATAACTTAACATTTGGAGTCCCAAAATTTTTTCAGAAACTGCTCCTTACTTTTTAGTAACTGCAAATTTAACACATCTCCAGAAAAGAGGTATTTCCTTTTTTTGGCTGGTCCTTCAAGGCCTTTGTGTGCCTGCACAAGGCAGAGACTGAGGGGTGTTAATACATGGATATCATAATATTTAAGGGAAAATACCAGAGTGAGGAGGGCAGTATCCCTTACCTTTGTCTGTATCGGAAAACATCTCGTCCAGACCGTGACATGTCATGACATACATCTGCCAAAGCAGCAGCCGCACCCTGAGCCACCGCAGCAGCAGAGTGTGGTTGGTGACTCTGCACTGGGGCTCTGGAGTCCCTTCTGTGGCTCACCATCCTATTGGAACCAGGTTTGAAATGTGCTGCCAAGGCAAGGACCAGCCTCATGATAGACTTCAGGTTTCCTTCCACAATGTCTGTGGGATGGGAGAGACCCCAAAGAGATCTAAGTGGTAAGTGGCAAAGGGCTTAAGGACCTCCCATAAGAAAAAAAGGGCACACTCAGGGTTATAATAGTCTGGATCTCCAAGCCTGCTTGACATGGGGACTAGAAAGGATACAGTGACTATCTTGCCTTCCTATTCAGTTCCTCCAGAAAGAGGGAGAATGCAAGAACAAATGACAGGTGTGATGAGAGTTCACATTTGATCCTTTCTATTTTATGTAGCATACACTGAAACAAGGCTGGGGGCTGCTGGAGCATCACTCAGGCTAAATGAGTCCCACAGATTATACCAGCCCTCCTGATCATTCTGACATGCTAGAGAAGAGACCCAGCTCGCCACAGACAACAGCAGTCTGCCCTAAGGGCCAGCACAACCTCCTTCTCAAGCTAGTGACTCAGTACTGGGGCCTTGGGACTCTCCGGCTCTGGCTTCACCTTCCAGGCCTCTCCTGCAGCACCAGGTAAGGCTGAGCTAAGAAGAGTCATATTCTCCTAAGTAAACCTAAGGTCCCATGACTAACATCCTCTTAGGTGTTAAAGATAACACTGGAAGCTGTGAGATTTCTCTGTTCACACCAGTAGCCTTTTGTGATGTGAATAGTAATGAGGGAAAACCCCCAGTTCTAGACCACCTGCAGTATGGCTAGTCAGCCAATAAACCTTTACTAAGTGCCTAGGATTCGTGCTAAGCACCATGACAAAATTAGATCCAGTTTCCTAAAATAATCTTAGTCAAAAGGTCAAGAGAACTGACAAATATGTAGAAATACACTTTTGTTTTTCTGATTTCAAGAAGGCAATCTTAATATCAGCTTGTCAGTTCTGTCATTTCTTTTCTAAGCATTAATTCTCTTTCACTCTCACATCTTTGACAAACCAACACTGAACTATTGTGAATAAAGGATTCCTGTCTTTGCTCCCTTTGCCATTTGCTGAAACTAGCTTCTCAAAGCATTTAAGATTTCAGGATTATTCTGTCCCAAAATTAGGTATTTGTTACGTTCTTAGAATGATTACCTGAGTACATACGTCTGATTCTGTTTTTACTTATCCAAGATCCTTAAGCAATATCACCTAGAGAGTTCTGAAGATGGCCATCAACTGCTAAGACTGAGGACATACATTCCCGATGCTTAGGAATATAGTACTGACCTTTAGCAGAGGTCTGATGCATTCTAATCTTTTTGGAGGCCACAAACTGTAGCACTTTTTCCACATTGTTCTTCATTTCCTGCTGATTGCTGGGATTCAGTTGCATCCCATTCAACTTCTCTCCAGCTGTGAGAAAGAAAAGACTACATTAATAGAGTTATATCTGTCTGAGATTCATTAAGAATGATGACATCAGTATGGTGGTTGATTTGGGAACTAAATGTTTGACTAAATATAGTGATTTGTCTCAGTCTGCATGGTTCTGATGGGCTTGGAAAAAAGAGAGACTTGAAAATGGGTTGCTTTGATACCTTTATATTTATCTTTGATTCCTTTTGACTATGTCCATGAATGCTTTAAAAAGCCTCTGGACACAGGTTTAAAAAAATATAAAAGCACCACAAAATAAGTAAGTTGGAATGAAGATGCTAAGTAATTGAATTCATGTATTATACCACAAGCTGCTTCCTAAACTAACTATTTGAAGGAGTTTCCCTCAAGGACCCCAAGCAAGGCCAGTTGATGAAATAGCCATGGTATTATAACTAGTTACACAGACCTGCCACAGATGCCAAATCACCAAGAGCAGAGAATGGCCCTTTTTAAAAAAATTTTTTTTATTTTTTTAAAATTAATTTTATAATTATAACTTTTTTTTTGACAGTACATATGCATGGATAATTTTTTAACAACATTATCCCTTCTGTTCCGAATTTTCCCCTCTTTCCCTCCATCCCCTCCCCTAGATGGCAGGCAGTCCCATACATGTTAAATGTGTTATAGTATCCTAGGATATCCTAGATATCCTAGATACAATATATGTGTGCAGAACCGAATTTCTTGTTGCCCAGGAAGAATTGGATTCGGAAGGTAAAAATAATCTGGGAAGAAAAACAAAAATGCAAACAGTTTACACTCATTTCCCAGTGTTCCTTTTCTGAGTGTAGCTGATTCTGTCCTTCATTGATCAATTGGAACTGAATTAGATCTTTTCTTTGTCGAAGATATCCACTTTCATCAGAATACATCTTCATATAGTATTGTTGTTGAAGTGCATAATGATCTCCTGGTTCTGCTCATTTCACTCAGCATCAGTTCATGTAAGTCTCTCCAAGCCTTTCTGTATTCATCCTCCTGGTCATTTCTTACAGAACAATAATATTCGAGAATGGCCCTTTCTTAAAACCCCAAAGTGTGGAGGATAGGAGATTCCATTTGTGATGTAAATATGGGCAAATCTCTTAAGCTCTGCCTAAGTTTCCTCATCTTTCTCCCCTTACCTTGTGGGGAGGCCCTACCGGTGAAGGAGTCATGAATTGAACCTGGGGACTACTAACCAACAATCTCTATCAGGTACGCTAAGATGACGCCATCCCGGAGATCTTGCCGAAGATCTTGCACAGGTTTCACCTCGGGCCTCTTCTTCAGCTGGGCATTCACCCAGGCCACATAGGTCTGTAACTGTTGCTGAAAAAGGAAGAAAAAGGTTAAGGAAGAGGTTAGGTTAACTCTCCTCCCTCCTCCCAGCTCCACCTACCCACTCCATAGTAGAAGAAGAAGCCAAGTCATATCATTATCTGGGCACACTATAAGAATGTGGAAATGCTAAAGTAGGGGGAATTCCAGAATCTTAGAAATGGAAGGGACCCAAAAGGATATAGCCCCGATCCCTGCTCAGTGATGAGTTTCCTGTTTTAACACCCCTGAAATGTGAGCATCTGGCGTCTGAGAAAACACAGCTTGATCTCTGGTTGAGAATGAATCCACAGACTGCACCTTTGACTTCTGTGACCCTCATTGCTATACACAGATAAACAGCTGATATTTCCAATGATGGATGCATGACTGACTTGAGTTTGCCTTTGGGGTGACATAGTAGGAGGTTTAGTTCATTTTAGATAAAATCACAACTGTCATTTCAATTCCTGGATTGTTCTCTAGAGATTTACTTCTGAAGTGAACCTCTGCCAGTCTTGATTTTCACAAGTTCTCTCCCACTCTCTAAACATAAAAGGAAGATTTGGTCTGCAGTTTGATGCTTAGGAGTTAATCTCGGATAACTAAAACCAATCAATTTAACTAGATCCATACTCCTTTCATAATTGTTTCCTCCAGGATAAGACTTATGATTCCACAATTCACTTTCAGTTCCAGAGATCCTATCATGAACCCTGATTATCAGGATTTCTACAGTTATGTGTTATGTGTTCTCTAAGGAGACCCGATTTATCCAGGACCTACATAAAAATGAAATGTTCCTATTGCATTACACTTGCGTTTCATTGCAAATGACAACACCGAAGAGATGGTTTTCTGTTTTCTAGTCTATTCTTAAATTTTCCAAGCCTGGTTTTGGAATCAGACAAAGAAAGCTTCCCAGAAAAACTGATTAGCCAGCTAAAATTTGAAGAACTATGGAAAATAATCATACAAGGTTGTTTCCTCATGAAATGGGAGGAGCAGATGAAGTGCAAACTTTCTACTAACTCTTTTTCAAATGATAGAGGATGTGGCTAGGGGACCATTTTAATTTTTGAACTTGTCTATTTGACAGTGAAAATATACTATGCTGGTCAATCTCTGAATCATCTGACTGTGTTATAAGTATGGAAATAAAATGACTTTAGTAAAGAGAGAGCTAGAAAAATAACTGTATGGACATGTATACATATATTTAACATGGATTGGTCAACTTGCCATCTGGGGAAGGGGGTGGGGGGAAAGAGGGGAAAAGTTGGAACAAAAGGTTTTGCAATTGTCAATGCTGAAAAATTACCCATGCATATATCTTGTAAATAAAAATCTATTTAAAAAAAAGAGAAAAAAAAAAAAAAGGAGAGAGCTAGAGATTTGAAAAATATATCCAAAATTCAACTATTAGATGGGAAGATTGATAGGCTAGGACAAATCAACTCAGTTTGACACTAAGAAACCATTTACAGAAAATAGCCACAGATAACTTCACACACATCACTTTCTGTCCACCAAGTAGATACTTTATGATATTTTACTTGGAGTGACTGGCCAGAATCTAAAGTACAACATAATTTGTCACCAAGCCTTAAAAAAATAATTAAAGTTGTCAAAAAAAAAAAAAAGGGGGGGGGGAACTGGCTACCTTAGGAGAAATAAGTTCCTTTCACTAGAAATCTCCAAGTGAAGATGGGATGGAGATATTGTAAAAGAAAATTCTTGGTTAGGTACAATTTGGATTAATTTGCCTATTTACCTTCTGATTCTGAGATTCTGTGATTTTCTTTAATGGCAGGATCATTAGATTAGGCGATCAATGGAGTGCTGTAGACACAGCATACTTAGATTTCTGCAAGATATATACAAAGTTTCTTGTGTTATCTTTGCAGACAAGATGAAAAAATATCAACTGGATGGAAAGTAGTTACATGGATTCAGGCCTGCTTAAATGCCCATATCCAAAGAATAGACAATGAGATGATTTTTTAATTGTCTTAAGCTTGTTGAAATGATCCAGGGATCTGTCCTTGACCATGTGTCTTTTAATATGTCTACAATGGATTTGGGAGAAGGATGTTTGTTGATTAAATTTGCAGATGAAAGTTTGCATCTAGAAGAATTAATATATTGGATACCAGACTCATCATCCAAAAAAATCTTAACAGATTAGAATAATAGAATGAATTTAATGAGAGTTAATACATCTAAATTTAATACCCAACACTTGGGTTCAAATAATTAATTCCACAAGTATAAAATGGCTAAAGTAAAGATCTGGGCAGCTTAATGGATGCAAATTCAGTACCATGAGCTTGCAGCCAGAACATGTAAACTTAAAATGCAATAAGAGAAGCATTGTTCAGAATGAGGGAGCTGATCTTGCCCTTGTAATTTGTCCTGGTCTGAACTATTCATTTCAGTTCTAAACATACATTTTAAGAGTGCTGTCAAGCTGGAGCATTCCCCAAGGAGGGAGAAAGGAAAGGAAGGGACCTGGAACATGTAATATGAGATCTGGGTCAAGGAACCAGGAATGTCTGGCCTGGGGAAGGGTGATGAGGGGGCTACGACAGCTATTGCTCAAGTATGAAGTTCTGTCATAAGGACAAGCTAGAGGAAACTGGTCCCGCTGGGGTCAGGACAGAACTAGGCAGAAGTTAAAAGGAAGCTGACAAAGTTCCCAACAATTACCGCGGTCCTGAAGTGGGACGGGCTGCACAGGAGGGAGACAGTGCTCCTTAATCACAGGTCTTTAAGTGAGGTTCCCACCGCCATCCTGGGGAATGCGTGTGAGGCGGCAACTTCGGAGAAGGACAGACCACAGGCCTCTTCAGTCCCCACCTGGAGACTCTGGGCCCGCACTCTGGCGACATTTCTACTGCAGCCTAACGGAACACGGCGCTGCCCCTCACTCTGACCCCAGGAGCCAACGTGGGCTACTCCGGACGTCCAGGCTCGCGAACCAGGAATGAAGCTCAATGCTAACTGCATCAGGGCACAATCCTGCTGAAACTCCAGAGCTCCAAGCTCCGGACGTTCCCTTAGTCAGATAATCTTAGTAACTGCTCATCAGCTGCTTCCACAGTTTGAGTCTCTATTATGTTTTTCTTGGGGGAGGAAGAAAAATCTCTACAAATACAGGCCCCGAGGGCTAATATGCTGCCATCTGCTGGGCAATCTGGGGGAGTACAGTGACCCGCTGAGTCCAAACACCAAAAGCCATTTTACTATTAGAAGATTCACGCCTTGAAAGCGGAAAGCTTCGGATCTGCAAAACTCGGTCCGGACACCTCAGGAGAGCAGCTCTGGCCCAGGCTCACGGAGGGCCCGAGGCCGGGAGCATCCTGGGGAGCACTCAGTGCTGAGAGCGCACGCCGACAGCGACAGAAACCGAGGCCCGGCGGGGCCGTGACTGAGGCTGTCCGAAAGCGCCACAGAAGAATCGGGCCTAAAACCCAGGGCTCGGCGGGTCGCGGAAGTCACGGGCACCACGGCCGCAGCCAACTAGGCAGCCTCTGCTTCCTCGGCCCGGGGATCGGCCTGGAAGGGCTAGGTCAAGCGCTAGCTCTGCATCGAGGGCCAGCGGCCCTGGAGAAGTCGCCTAACTGTGCGGGGCTGGTTTGGTAAATGGCCTTAAGTGACTTGTCCGGGCTCACACAGCTAGGAAACTAAGTAGTCATGGATTATTGCACTGCTGAGAATAGCATAGTCATTTACAGCTGGTCATCCCAAAATGCTGCTATTATTTTGCGTACTGTACATTTCAGTTTGTTTGAGTTCATGGAGGACTTTCCAGATATCCCCCCCCCCCAAGAGCATTCTGCTCATTGCTTTCCATAGAAAAATATTCCAATGCAATCATACACCACAATTTATTCAGCCATTCCCCAATTGATGAACACCCCCTCAATTTCCAGTTTTTTGCCCTGAGAAGAGAGTTGTTACAAAGATTTTTGTACATAGAGGCCCTTTTTCCTTTTTCCCTCTCCTTTTAAAAATCTCTTTCCGTATTCATGCCTAATAGTGATATTAAGTCAAAGGATATACATGAATTTAAAGCCCTTTAGGCATAGATCATTATCTTTTGATCATTTATCAACTGGAGTAATTTTTTTTTTTTTATAAATTTGACTCAATTCCCTTTATGTTTGGGAAATAAGACCTTATCAGAAAAACTTGCTTCGAAATTCTTTTTACAATAACTATTGCTAACTGTATTTCTCTCCATTTATTCTATTCTGGCTTTCCTTTCACTCTTCCCATCCTCAAAAGAGTTTTGGTACTGACTCCAATAAGCCTTCTTTTTTGTCACCTTCCCTCCTTCACACATCCCATCCCCCTCCTATTATCCTGCAGGGTAAGTCAGATTTTTATACCCATGTTGAATGTATATGTTATTTCTTCTTTGAGCCAATTTTGATGAGAGTAAAGTTCCTCCCTCTCCCTTTCCTCCTCCTCTTCCCCTCCACTGTAAAAGCTTTTTCTTCCCTCTTTTTTTATGGCCAATAATTAAAATCATTCCACTTCTGCCTTTCCTTTCTTCCATTACATTCCTCTTTCTCCCCCCTTAATTTCACCATTTTTTAAAGATATTATTCCATCATATGCAACTCACACCCATGCCCTCTGTTTACATATTTTCCTTCAAAATGCCATAAGAAGTTCTAATAAATTACAAGTATCAGGAATGTAAACAGATAAACCTAATTAAGTCCCTTAAATCATTTAACATTAAATCTCACTTTTCACATCTGTCAAATAAGGGTATTAATACTTAGCTGCCTGATGATTGTGAAGAAAGTGCTTATATAAATTATAAAGTACTATATAAATAGAATAGATAGAGATTATAAATCTATAAATAAACTATCATAGTTCATCTGATCAAGTATACCTTGGGTGTATCTTGAATAATTGCATCAATAATTTGGGGTGGGGAGACATATTATTAATTTTATATCAGATCAAAGAATATTTCTGCCCAAATTCCCAAAATCTCTGATCCCTGATTAGACAGAGCTTCCCAACAGCAATATTATGGATTATATTAACGTCAGCAAAACACTGTTAACTAGTATAGTTTCCAATAGTGTAAACTATTTTGAAAGCCACAGAGTAGATTGATAAGTATGTTTAGTTCTACCTATCCTTTTCTTAGATATAAATCATAAAGCCTTAGTGACTAAATATTCCCTTTCTCTTTAACCCCTACCTGAAGGATGATCCAGCAAGATTAGGTTAATACTCACAGCTCACTGCTCAGAAGTTATATGGATCCTCAACAATTATGGTTAGGTTGACAACAGCAATACCTTTCCAATAATGAAAATACTTCCATATAATTAGATAGATGAAACTGGATAGCCAGTGAGGCATTTGGTCTAAATCAATAAACATTTGTTAACTTACTTTTTGCCAGACACTGTGATGAGTAAAGGAATATGAACAAAGGCAAAAGAAAATAAAAACCCCAAACCAAAGGAGTTCACATTCTAATAGGAGAGCCATGTAAATCATTATGTACACACAATATACAGAATAGAGGGAGGGCAGTCTCACAAGGTAGGCAAAAGGTGAGGGTGTTGGACCAGCAAAGGCTCCTGTAGAAGGCAGGATTTAAACTGTCTTGAAGGCAGCTAAAAAAGCTAAGAAGCTGAGGGGAGGAGGAAGAGCATTCCAGGTATGAGGGCCAGTGGATGCAAAGGCATGGAAGTGGGAGAGTGTCATGTGCAAGGAACTATACATATGCCAGTATAGCTAGATTGCACAATACATATAGGAAGTAAAATGTAGGAAAACTGGAGGGAGAGTAAGGAGCCAGATCATGAAGTGTGTCCATGTTTAGTGGAGGGTATTTGATAGAGGAGATAATAGGAGTTTATTGAGTAGAGAGGAAACCTGGTCAGACCTGTACTGCAGGAAAACACTTTGGCAGTGGAGTGGAGAACGGATTGGAGTGGGCAGAGACTTGGGCCAGGAGACCATTACAGTCCCTCAGGCAAGAGGTAAGGAGGTCAGTGACTGTGTGAGTGGAGAAACAGGATGCACAGGATGGCATACAAGGATGTTGAAAAGGCTGAACACCAGGCTGTGAATGTGGGATGAGTGCAATCGAGGAGCTGGGGATCTCCCCGAGAGTGACTGGAATGAAGCAGTAAAGTACTTTGTATACTATTAAGTGAAGCTAAACCTGTCATCCATGAACTTCTCTGGAGCCAATCTCAGGAAGACTGAGTTTCTCTGCTATGATATAATCTTTTATTTAAGGATGCAATGGAGGAACTGTCCACTAAGTCTGGTATTTATGAGCAGGTGGAATGCTGCTATTGCAACTCCCTTCGTGCAGGGGCTGGAGAGTGGGATGCTGATGGAAATATCTCAGAGAGACTTTGGAGCATGTGTAGACATTCTGGAACTGGTTCCACTCTGCTAAGTCTATGATGAATAGAAGCCTTATGTGGTTACATAGCCAGAAATTTCAAAGGTACTAGCTAACCAGAACCTCAGCCCTTATCTTAGGTGACTTCTTCCTGGCTGATGGCATCCCAGTGAGTAATATTGGAGATGATCAGAACTTGAGCTCTGAGAGGTCAGGAGGATAGCCAGTTAAGCTCCAGCAATCTGGGGGTAGAGTTCAGGGACCAATGGAAGAAGGTGGATATGTTGCCCAGAGTTGCACTTCCAAACTAAAGCACATAGCGACTTTCCCCTTTGAGGCAACCAGTGTTTTGGAACAGGGGATTTGGTCTTACGTCTCTTTACTCCAGCTCTCACCATCATCCAGACCTGACACCCAGTACCTAAACCTGCTTGCACTGGGTTTGGGGAACCAGGAACTGGATCTCCCAAGGTGTGTACGTTAGTAAGAGTAACTCTCAGTAAGGAGGGCTCAGATAATTTCAACAAAGGGCTCTACTCCCGATACAGTTTGATCTGCCCTGTGCTATCCCATAGTTGAAGAAACTTTTCCTCTGGCTACTGCTGGGATTTGATCTGTAACTAATCCAATTTCTTGGCAGCACATGATTCTACCTTTGAGACCCAGACTGGGATCTGCTCCCATCCCAAGGAGTCATCCGGGAATGGGGCAGGCCTTTTTCTATGACTCTTGTTATTGTACAGATGCTGCTCTAGGCAGCAGAACCATACCCAGTCCACTGGGTCTTATCTGACCAAGCCTGTATGACATTCTGACTCTACACAGATAGTCCCTAGCTCAGCTCCAATGGCACTCCCTTCCCAAGGAGGGGGCAGTTGGGATGGGGCCCATGCAGCCTCTTTGCCTCTGTCTGCTGGCAAAGTTGGTGGACGTGCTTCTCTCTTCTATGAGCAGTGCCCAGGGAATGGCCTCTCTGGCAGGAAACGCCCTTTTGATTATGTTGCCTGTGAAACCCGGACAATGCCGGGCCAGGAAACTGAATCACTTTCCTTTGATTTGTCTTAGAAGATCCCGCCGGACACCCAGCGGGATGAGAGACCAGACCCCGAGGTCCTTTCTCCAAATAACCACCGAGCACGCCAACTCTGCTGGAGAGAGCACAATTTCTTGGGTTGACCACATTGTACAAATGCCAGATGTATGCTTGCCAAATGGAGAACTCACACAGGGCAAGCACTCACCAGGGGGTCAGAAAAAGTGATGCAAGGACACTCTCAAGGTCACAGGACCACCCAGCAGGGCATGCCCTCATCAGAGAAGGTGCTGGGCTCTATGAGCAAGCAGAATTAGCTCAGAAGAAACACATGTGCAAAGTTAGATAATCCACCTCAAATGTTCATAGGGACTATTTGTGTGAGACCAAGCTCATATTGCTCTGAGCAGTCACAGCAGACACACCATAACTCGACTCTAACAAACTGATGTCATTTTGATCCTATCCCAGAACAAAGGACACATGAACTGATGCTGTGAAAAAAGCAGAACCAGGAATACATGGTACACCATAACAACAAGACTATGTGATGATCAACTATGAGAGGCTTGGTGGTTCTCAGCAGTTCCAATCCAAAGCAATCCCAATAGAGTTTGGACAGAAAATGCCATCTGCATCCAGAAAAAGAACTAAGAAGACTGAATATAAATCAACACATGCTATGTTTACTTCATTTTTTTTTCTTTTTATCTCTATTGAGGTTTTTCCCTTTTACTCTGATTTTTCTCTCCCAACATGATTCATAAAGAAATGTGTATTAAAAATAAATAAATTTAATAGAAAAAAAAAAGAAAACAAAAGACAACCACAATGTTCTTGAGCTCAATGGATCATCCATAACATTATGAATCATTAGATTTTGGTCCTGGACTCAAGTGAGACATCCTTACTATCCTTATTAGTGGGATTTATCTTACAAGATCCATAACTGGTATCGAATTCTTGTGCTAGTGAATACCAGCTGCCCAAATTGGGCCACCATGGCATTTAGGAGCTTCTACCTGCCTTTCATCCCCATTTCTTTATCATTAGGCCATTGTGCCAGACCAGGTTCTGCAGACTACCACATGGTTCAGTAGTATGGGTCATGGTTCAGATGTCATGGCATGGTTCAGATCTGGGACAATGGATCTCTTTGGATGTAAGTTCATAAGAAAGAGAGTTCTTTACTGGAATAAAAAGGGAAGATAGTTCTCAGGCAGCTGTACAAAGCTACAAAGTGAGAGAAGTTTCCCATGGTCTTTCCATGCTCTATAAAGAGATTTTTCATGACCATAGATAGAGACAGCCTTGTGAAGTTGGAGGGTTTGTCAAGTCTGAGAATCTGATAAGCAAATAGGGTATCCTCCTCCTTCCCATTTCTCCCCCGCCAGAAGCATGTATTGGAAGTCATTCACCTGGGAAAATTCTTTATCCACTTGTGCAAACTGTGCACCATATTTGCTATCTAACTGTCCCATGACCTAACTCAGTACTTGGCTACTGATCAAGAAACCAAGAAAAATACCAAATGGCCCCAGTCCTTTGCAGCCCCTATAACTTCTGCAGGGATACTGGCAGAAGGATCAAAAAAAGGGATGCAGCTTCTAGACTATCTATAAACATTTGCTTAACTCCTGTTATTCTAAATATGAGATCCTTATCCAGCGGCCAGTGGGGTGCTGTGGGAACTGAAGCATATAATCTTGATATTCTTACTAAGTGAAATTGGAGGACAGAAGAAAGTTGCAGATAAATGGAAGGATGGATTATGGGTTCTCCTTGAAGAAGAAAATAAAAAAAGTAGGTGGGATTGATTTTTATTGTACTCCAAAGTCAACAAGAAATTATCATTTTGTTGTGCATTTAATTATCTCATTTTGCAGTGTGCAGCATGAGCTTTTTTGAAAAGACTGCCATAAAAATAAGCGTCACTTATTTGAAATAGATACATTTAAATGTAGAGACAATCTGACACAATAAACAGAAGGGTTCAACCTTGGAGAACCTGGGTTCAAACCCTGCCTCTGTCATATGCTGAGTGACCACAGGCAAGTCCCTTGACCTTTCAGGGTCCACTTTGCTATCTTCTGTTTTTACATCACCTTCCCTTTGAAATGTAGTCCTCTTCCCACCCCTTCTACAGAGCCATCCCTTATAACAAAAAGTAAAAGAGGACAAGAAGAAAAGCAATTGAGCAAAATCAAGCAACACACAGCTGACTGGGACAGTTATGCAGTGTTCCAACTCACAGCGTGTCCCTTCTGTAAGGAGGCAGTTACATTTTCTCATCTTTTCTCTGAGGACAAACAATTATCATAACCGTTTTCTGGGTGTTTTTTTCTTTTTGCTTTGGGCTTTTTGATGTATGTGAGGACACTGCTGCTGTCCTGTGTTTACTGTTTTTCTGGACCTGCTTATTACTTTACTCTGTATCAGTTCACATGAGCCTTTCCATCCTTCTCTGAAATATTCATACTCATGATTTCTTATAGCATGATTACATTCCACATTTATGTCTGCCTGGCCATTTCCCAATCAATGGACACTACAAAAGCTATTACAAAGAGTGCTACTTTGGAAACTTTGAGGTATATATTGGACCTGACTTTCCATATTTGATTGTGGAAGGATGAATGCTTAGGAGTAGGATTTCTGGCTTAATCAATTAACAAGCATTTATTAAGCACCTACTATGTACTAGGCATGCTACATTGGAACTACTAAGACAAAAAGAAAACAGTCCCTAACCCTAAAGAGTGTGCATTCTAGAGAGGGAAAGTGTGTGTGTGTGTGTGTGTGTGCAGGCAGAATACATACTGAATGAATAAAAGGTAGCTTGGTTTCTTGCAGAAGGGAATACTCCTAGAAGGGAATCCTGGAAGAAAACATGAATCCCAAGAGATGAAAAGTGAGGAGGCAGTGCGTTCCAACCTGGGGGGAAAGATGTGGAAGGGGAGAAATGAACATTGTCTGCTAAGGGAGTGGGACCAGGTTATAAAGAGCTTTCAACTCTTTTCAGAAAAGTTTATATTTTATCCTACAGATAAGAGAGAGCTCCTGGGATGTGCTGAGGAGGAGAACGACATCAGGTTTGTGCTTAGGGAAAACCATGGTGTGTAGGACAGACTGGGGAAGAAGGCACCTAAGGAGGAAGTTAGGAAAACACATAGTGGAGGTAAGAGGTGCCATTTCAGTGGGGAAGCCACCCATGTGAATGGTGACAAGGGGTTGGACCAGGTTTCTGCAGTCGATGCGGAACCAACAGCATTTGGCAAATGGCTGGGAGGCAGGTGGAAAGATCACCATGATCCTGATGACCCAGCACGCATTTATAGAGCACTTATTGTATGTCTGTACTACATACCTGAGTGTTGATCCTCACAATAACCCTGGGAGGTAGGAGCTATTATTAGGCTCATTTTACAGATGAGGAAACTGAGGCAAGCAGAGATGAAATGGCTTACCCAGAGTCTCACAGCTAGTGTCTACGGCCAGATTGGAACTCAGCTTTTCTTGACTTAAGGCACAGAGCTCTATCCACTGTAACACTGAGCTAAGAACTTAATGGGATGTGTTCTGTGGAGTCTGGGAGGAAAAGTCACTGGGGACCAGAGAAGGCTTTTTTTTTTTTTTTTTTTTTTTTTGCTGAGGCAATTGGGGTTAAGTGACTAACCCAGGGTCACACAGCTAGGAAGTATTAAGTGTCTGAGAGAAGATTTGAACTCAGGTCCTCCTGACTTCAGGGCTGGTGCTCTATCCACTGCACCACCTGGCTGCCCCAGGGAAGGCTTTCTTTAGCATTTCATCCTAGAAAGAGGGGTAGGGAAAGTATTACGGGCATAGAGGAAAACCTACAGCACATGGCTTGTTTTGTAGACAATGTCCCATACTCTGACAGGAAGATGAAGTGTACACAAAAGAATAGCAGAAATAAGGCTAACAAGAATAGGCTGTGGAAAGCACCAGGTTATAAGAAGGCTTTGAACAGCAGAAGAAGAATCTGAACTTTACTGAGTAATTAAAAGGGAATTAGACAGATAAATAATGTAGTAGAAAGCTAAGTGTCAGGGTCAGGAAGTACTGAGTTCAAATCCTGCCAGCTTTGTCACCTAGAGCAAATCACTTAATCTTACTCCCTCAGCCTAAATTTCTTTAATTATCAAGATGATACTGACTCACAAGAATCATATTTACAGGAGTTCTCTTAAACATAAAATGGAGATAATAGTAGAAGTAGGTACTACTATTAGTATTATATATATATATATAGCATTATTATTTCAAAGTCATTGTGAAGAGCAAATGAGATATCTGTTAAAAATGCCTAGCACAGTAGCTAGCAACCTCCTACTTCTAATGCTTCTAATCCTTGTGGTACAGATCCCTCCTCAATTCTTCTCCTTTCCCCATAGCTCCATAAGCAAAAACCATCCCCCACTTCTATGTCTTACCTTCCCACCCCCCTCCACCCATGTTGCAGGCCCCAGTCAGGTTGGGCCAGAGTCTCTGGTGCCCCAGGGAATCTCCATTCTCACATTAACATACTTCTTTTATCTCAGGCTTCTCAAGCTTCTTCCATGTTCTGGAACTCCCTAACATAGTTCCCCACAAACAAACAAACACATCCTTGTCCAACCTTTCTCCTACAGGTTATATCTTCTCTCATACTCTTTCAGATGCTGGTCCTGGAGTAAGAGCAAGCATGCTTTCTGCTCTCCACTGCCATTTCCAGGCCTTCCTGTGTCACTGCTAATTAGGAACTTCTCCTTTTAGATTGATACTATCTCACTGTAACTCCCAATCTACATCCTGCTGGCATTTTTCTCCTCATTATTTCTCTTTCTTAAGGAGATTAGCACCTGGATCACATTCTTCCTGGCAAGCCTGATACATGTCCTCTTACTAAGGTACTTCAGTGCTCCCTCATTTTGATGGTAAAATTCCTTCAAAAGTGTCAAGCTTTCTAGTCCCCCCCATCTCAAGACCCAGGATTTATGCTTTTATTTTATCACAGCCACACTTTGATCTCACCCACAAGCACTGCAATCCCATTTTCAGGATTTTTGAAATTCTTTTACCATTCTCTCTCTCCTCTTTTAAATATATTCATCTTTATCTTGACACTTAGTCCTTCCATTCCTACTTTACAAGCCCATCACCACTGCTCTCCTTTCACTTTCCCCCTAATTTTGACCCTATAGTAAACCAATTCAACATTGCATTGTTTTCTCTGTCCTGCATCCAGTCCCTAACAGTACTGGCCTCCTGAAGGAAGTCACACAGCAATGCTTACTGGGCACTCTACTATAAACTATGTTATCTCATCTCACCCCAAGGCAGTCCTTTTACTCCTCCCTAAGTGATTTTCTATCCCACTTCCCCCACCTTCCTTATTATGCCCTCTGTCCATTCTTTCATCAGAGGCTCTTGCTTCATATGTGACGGAGAAAACAGAGGCCATTAACCATGACTCTTTCTTCTCCCCAGCTCTCATCTCAAAACCCCATTCACATCATCCCCCCTCTTCTCCTTTACTCCAATTTCTGATGAAAAGGTGATGCTCTTTCTTGGTAAGTATAATCCCTCCCCATATGCCCCTCATCTTGCCCTTCCTGAATTCTTCAGCAAAATGCTCTCACAATCATTCCCTCTTTCTCTACTTTTCAATTGACCCTAATTTCTTACCTCCTTTCCTGTTACCTACAAACCAACTTTTAAAAAACCCTTCATTTCACTATAACAATCTTTGTTATGTCCTTCATCTTTCCACTCTTTCATAGAAAACCTCCTACAAAAGGCTGTTTAGTTCCGATGTTTGTGGCCCACAGTGAGGGAGGGAGGAGATGGGAGACACTGGAGTGAAGAAGACAGGGAATGATGTGAATGGATTTTTGATGTGAGAGTAGGAGAGAAGAAGGAATTCGTGGTGAATTACTTTCTCTTACTTGATTTCCTCATCAGTTTTCATGAGTTTAATTATCCTCCTTTTATAGATGGCTTCCAGAGCTACATATCCAATCCTAGTGTCTCTTCTGAGCTCTAGTTCCTCATTACCAATGTCTGTGGGACACTGCAAACTGAATCCCCAAAATACCTTTACCTCATCCCAAGTATGTGAAACATTACATGTTCAAATCAGACCCTATTATCTTTCCCCAAAAACTTGCTTTTCTAATTTCCCTGTTCCTGTTGAGGATATCCTTCCAGTTATAACCACAGTATCATTCTCAGTTTCACACTCTGTCTCACACCTCTTACTCAGGTCCTAAATCTTGTCTACTCCACCTTCACATCCTGTCTCGAAGCCTTCCCCTTCTCTCCACAAAATCATGACTGTGGTAAAAATCCCTATTGCCTCACACTCAGACAACTGTAAAGCCCTCCTCTTTGGTTTCTCTCCCTCGAGCATTGCCCTTCTCCAATCTGTACTCAACATAATTGCCAAAATAATATTTCTAAAACCAAGGTCTGTCCACCCTGCTTCCCTGCTCAAGAAATTCCAGTGACTCCAATACCTCTAGAACAAAATACAATGTCCTCTCCAACCTACCTTTCCAAGGATATTGTATTGTCACTCATTTTCCCTTACTAATTGGCCTGAACAAAATTGGCCTTCTTGTATTCCTCATACTCCATCTCCAGAGTCCAAGCTTTGCCCAGATGACAACTAGAAGGAGCCCCCTCCTCGGCTTGCCTCTTAAAAGCCCTTTTTGGGCAGCTAGGTGGCACAGTAGATATAGCACTAGCCCTGATGTCAGGAGGAGCTGAGTTCAAATCTGGTCTCAGACACTTAACGCTTCCTGTGTGACCCTGGGAAAGTCACTTAACCCCAATTGCCTTAACCAAAAAAAAAAAAAAAAAAAGCCCTTGTTCCCCTCCTATATGAGGACTTGCCTTTCCTGATTCTTTTAGCTGCCCTCTGCTTCAAGTTACTGCCTATTTATTTTGTATAGATTCACTTAAAAACAGGTTATCTCAATATAAGCTCAAGGGCATTTTGTCTTTGTGCCTTATCTCTGGCCCATTAATAAATGCATTTTTAAAGACTAAGGGTAAAAACAAACATAATAAAGTCGTAGAAGAGAAATTTTAGGAGGAGAGATAATGGATGGACTCCCTTTTTCACATGTTGAGTTTGAAATGCCAAGGGTACCCAGAAGTGGAGATGAGATGTAGTAAGGACATGATCAAAGAACTCAAGTTCCAGCATCAACATTACTTGTTCTGTCTCTTGTCAAGTCTATTTCTCTCTAAACCTCAGTATCCTCATCTATAAAATGGGAGTGACCACTTACATCATTCAAGGGAGTTGTAAGTAAAATGCTTTGTAAACCAAAAAAATGCAGGCAGAGCCAAGAAGATGAAGAAAAGGCAGGAACCCAAAAATGCTGGATGGAATTTGTTATTAATAATAGTTTTATGATGGCGTTCAGCTCGATGCTTAAAGGAGATACTCTAACCATCACCAGACAAAAGTGGGGCAACTAACTCCAAATATGCGTTTTTGAAGTTCTACTGATGGCAACCCCTTTCTTAATATATGAGTCACAAGTACCCCCAAAAAGTCATTCTCTTTACCTTTAAGACAACATGGTTGCAATTTTCCTGTCCAGCCTCATTATTCCTTCCCCTTCCCACAATCTAATACTACAATCTAACCAAAATGGCCCGGGATTTATTGCCTCCTCCCTTCTCCCTTATAGAATCCCTTCCTTTCCCCTGGACTCCACTCAAATACTTCTTTCTGCATGATGCCTTTTCCTGATCTTCCCAGGTTCCCTTTCTCCTTAAACTACCATGTATGTCCTTTGTATTCACGGTGAATACTTATTTTCTTCTGTAATTGAGTGTAAGCTTTTTGGGAGCAGGGGCAGGGACATTATTATCTTTGAATGCTTAGCCTCTAATATCGTGTCTAGGATGTAAAAGTGCTTTATAAATGATTATTGATTGATCACTGAACAAGGACATAAGGGAGCCTTTTGTACTGGTTCAGATCATATCCAGTCACTACTAGGGCATACAATAAGAGGGATGGAAACGCTGGCAAGATTCCAAGAGAGATTTTCTAGCTAAGTGTCAGTTGGAATCATTATTTTCCATTTAGCCCCCTACTTTCCCTCCACCATTCTAACTGGTCTTGGGAACCTTCTCCAATGTCCCTTGCAAAACACTACAGCAGGGTCTGGGACACAATAGCCAGGACTGCCAGTCACAATAGGTGAAGCGTTCCCAGGCTGTACCCTGCGGGCTAAGTGGTACTTGGGAAACAAGAGATTCCTATCACTGCTGTATGTGCCCCCCCATCACTTACAGAGAAAGAAATAAAGCTGTTTGGTAGCTTCCTGCCAGGGAGCATCTGTTTTCCTGGCACCAGTCGCCTGTGGGAATGGAGCCAATGGGCCTGGGTGGGGAGAGGGCATGTCAGTTGGCCAAAAGCAAGAAAGTTGGG
This sequence comes from Sminthopsis crassicaudata, assembly GCF_048593235.1. Taxonomy (NCBI): domain Eukaryota; kingdom Metazoa; phylum Chordata; class Mammalia; order Dasyuromorphia; family Dasyuridae; genus Sminthopsis; species Sminthopsis crassicaudata. The sequence continues at coordinate 524,850,056 of NC_133619.1, forward strand.
GGGAGAACCACACAGAAACGCCAAAGACTAATGGGACTTTTGCATTTCCACAGCGGAGCATTAAGAGGTCAAATGCTTGCAGGAATATCAGGATTCTCTTACTGGCCTAATGGTAGAGCCTTTTTACCTGTGAAAACAAACACAGCCCCTAGCACTTAGGAAAGATGCTTACTCCAGCAGCTGCTGCTCCAAGCCCCTACTCAGCCTCATTCTACTTCCCATTTATGGGGCTGAGACCCGACACAACTTCTCTCTGTGCTTTTAAGAGGCCACAGAAGCAGCTGGGACTTGGTAAAAGATCCATATTGCTCTCCTCCTTGGGGAGAACCTGCTAAAGAAATTCTGCCAGCCCATATGTAAGAAGGATAGAGCTCAGCCGATAAAGAACTGATTTATGTTAGCATTTTTATAAGTCAGTGAGGAAACTATTCCCTTTGGCTAAATATGGTCCATTCAGGAGTACTCTTACCCATACACAAAGTCTCAAAATCACCATTTCTCTCCCATACACACACACCTTCCCCTCCCCAACTTAGTGCTCTGAGGTATTTATTTTCTTTAGCAAGTGTTTGAGAGATGCACATTGTCTTAAGCTTACTGCTTTAGGAATATATCATGTATGTCAGACCAGGAGCTTGGTGGGTAAAGGGTTCCTGGCTACAAAACTAAATGTCGGCCTTGCAGCAGCTTTCTAAAAAAGCTCACAATGTCACTGAGAATATCCTGTGGGAAAATCTATGTTAACAAATGAGCCAGAGACTGTGTTCATAGAGACATACAGATAATTTTGGTACAGAAAAAAAAGCAAAAAAAAAAAAGCCAGAGTTGCATCAGAAGTCAAAGGCGGGGAAATCTGGCCTGGTCGGGAGGACACTAGTTAAGAAAATGATCAAATCATGGAGACCTGCAGCGTTCGGCAGCTACCTACCAAAGCATGTGGATAGTCTACTAAGCAAATTGTATCAGTGGAGCAAAACTTCAAGTCAGGCTTGGTGGGGATAATCAGAATTTCTAGGTCATCGGGCCGCTGGAACCAGCACCATAGTTCTGTTCTCCGAGGCAGGAAATGTGGCAGAATCTCACTTGGCAATGGGGAGTGGCCACTGGTTGTGCCAGTGTGGCAGCTGGGTGGAGGGAGAACCTTGCCTCTCAGAGCAGCTTCTCGCAGCACTGCACCCGAAACAGCAGCTTTCCCGTCTACACAGCCCTGCTTCACGAGGCAACTGCCCCTATCATCTAGAGTGAGATCACTGTTCAACCCTAAAGCAGCCAGGGGGGGGGGGGCAGCTTTAGATCTGCTCGGATCATTCCCAGGAGTTGACTATGTATGTATTTAATGTAGGAAAGAATAAGCCAGAGTACTGGCCCAAACGACAAGTCCTGAGTGTATGTTAGAACACTCTAGGGCTTCATTTTCAGAGGCAAAAGACCATAGGAAAATTGTTAATTAACTCAAGAATCAAAAGCCTTTGCTGGGTTTTTTTTAAGTCGAACTCACCTTAAACAAACTTAGATAGGATTAATTTACATGTAGTTATTTTGCAATGTGTCTGGAGAATATTGCCATAGTTACACAGTAGCTCCTGGATCAACTCTCACATTATTGATTTATTTTTAACATTTTTTTTTTTGTTGTTGTTGTTAATTTTTAAGTTTCAGGTTCTCTTCCTTTTTTCAGCCCCTCCCTCATCCATTGAGAAGACAAGCAATTGTTAATAATCTTTTAAACTTTAGTGTCTCAGAGAAACTGAACACTAGTGTCCTTGACACTAGGACCTTAGCTGCCTTTTTAATATGGCTTCATAGTAAAGAATGAAGATTTCAGCCGTGTTTCACTCCAGACAATGAATGGTTAAAGAGAATACTGTGACATAGTTATGGAGTTGCAAAGAAATGTTATGAACTTGCCGGGCAGCTAAATTTGCTTACAATCTTTCAAAGTAGGGAGGATGGTCATAAGTCAAGAAAGAAGGATGACTGTAGGATGAAGGAAAATACATTGTGATGTTTCTATCACATCTATAAGCACTCCATCATTTACCCCAAAATAAACTCCTTGGCCCTTCTCTTTGCCTATGTATTAACCAGGGGACATAGGCTGTCGATAGCAACACAAAGGTATTAGAAAGATGATCAAATCTATGTGATGCTCTGGCCCTTTTAAGGGACCATCTGGGGATAAAATAGTAATAACTGAAAAATGTTAGATTTAGATAATTAACAATAATAACTCATGCTTATTACTGCCCAGGTACAGAGAAATGATCCATAAAAATTTAAGAACAGTATTCATATGATATATATTATTTTATATCACCATACCAAATATCTCTAATCTCTAAGCTACATGGAATGAAAAGCTATTAAAATATAGAGAGGTAGAAGAAGAAATTAGATCCATATGGGAACAAGATGAAGTATATATATATATATATATATATATATATATATATATACACACATAATCTCTGTTACCTTGTCTGCTACTAGAATTGTTCCCAAGGGGCTTTCCAGGAGCCTCTAGAAGAATGATATGATGTTAAAAATAATAACTAACATTTCTATAGCTCCTTAAGGTCCACAAAGGACTTTATATACATTATCTCATTTGATCAGACACTGGAACATACAGTGATTCTCTGTGTGGGATTCAGTAGATAGGGTAACAAAGATAATGTTAGGAGTGACCCCATTCTCATTTGTTTCTTCTGGATGAATAATATGGCAGCTAGCTAGGGACACTGAGTGAGAGAGATTTATTGTACTTGAGAATTATTAGGTACGTCAGAACTCCAGGTCTGCAGCTAAGGGTTCTAAGGGGGGAGGGGTGTCTCAGAACTGAGAAGGAGAAAAGGAGTTCCCAAGTGACACTGCAGGTACTGAAAACTGGTAGCTATCTAGCTATTTCTTATATCTAGCTGTCTAGTTATAGAAAGCTATCTCTTCTGTGTTTATAATCTCATGAATCAAAGATGCGAGGTCTGGAGCAGAGGGCTCAGGATCAGGCTCAATCCTTCACTCACTCACTCGTTTCCCTGGCATGAAGCATCAGTACCAGAGACCCAGAAAGTTCTGTGGATTAAGGGAAGCTTTCTTCCCTCTGTGTCCCAAATAAGACAAGGAGGATAAGAAGAGGCCTAGGCTGGGGAAGGTTTTGAGGAAGGTCAGGCTGCAGAGATTCATAATTGGAAACAGGAATTAAGGAAGGAGGCCTGTAAGCAGCTGCGACAAGGGAATCCTGGTTATCCCTGTGGGGGCCCCATTGAGGAGGGCAGATGAAGGAGATCACACGCAGAAGTAATGATGCATCCCTTGGTGCAAATGGGATAGAAAAGAAGAAAATGATAAGTCAGAACTTTCTAGTTGTAGAAGGAAGAAAGGGAACTACTGAAAGAAAACAAATTCCACCTCCTCTTTGTGATAGGAAGATGTCCCCTAATGTCTGTACTGATGTTCCCTCCCCTACTCGTTGCTGGTCCTGGAACTTCTAATCAGGACTAAAAAAGGAGCCCTGTTTTTATCTAACAGAAATATCATCATCATCATCATCTTGTTTTTCCTCATGTTTTTGATGAAAAAACAGCCTGAGGTTAAGTGGCTAAAGCACTATTATTATTGATGATGATATTGGGTGAATAAAATGACTTGTTTTTCATAATTGAACAACAGTATTGGAATGTAGATTCATCTGTAGATTCCTTCTTATTTTTTTAATTCATTCACACATAAAGATAAGAATGAAATACTAATAACTGACATAGAAATGCTTTAACGTTTGCAAAGTGCCCAGCATCCCAGGCTTACAACTCCCTTAGTGCTTTCCTTTGGAAACCATATTTTCCAGGCTATAAAGAAATCTCCAGACCCAAAGGTACAACTACAGCAGGAATACCTCACAGAGACCACTTACAATGCTCAGCTGCTCTCCTTCATTCCTTCTATACTAGCTGAAGTTCTAACACCTTAAAACACAATGCCTGAATCTGCTTCCTCTTCCCCCTCCCCCAAGCCACTACCATGCCCTCAGCCCAGCCTGGACTGACTCTGAGATTTACATATTCCTTGCAAAAATCAGAGCCTCCCCCACAAGAATGTGTTTGGAAAAAATCCCTCACAGAGTGGAAGGCCACCTCTCTGGAGAGGTAACTTCTTAAAATGTCCTTCAGAGCACTGGCAAGTGATGAGAAAAGAAAGCAGAAGGTACTCTGAGTTTCTCCCGTGGGTGTGAACTTCTCCACCAGGACAAGCTGAAGGCAGGCTGGGCAGAGGATGGAGGTCCAGGGCGAGAGCGCCGAGCAGATAGGGAGGAAAGGAAAGGCCCGAAGTGTGGGAAGAGGGCAGTTACCTCCGTGAAGCCCTCCTGCAGGACATCCAGGAAATTCCCTCTGCTCAGGCAGGCCAGCATTGTTCCCGCCTTGCTTCTTCCAGGTCCCGGCCAGGACCAGGCCTCCTCTTCCTCCTCCTCCTCTGCTGTTTCCTCCTCCTCTTCCTCCTCCTCCTCTGAGCACAAAGACTCCACACTCAGTTCAGAGGGATCCCTCTGGAGTCCCAGACATGCTACTCTCTAAAACAGAGCTGGGAGCCCGGGGAAGCCTTGCACTGAGCATGCTCATTTGGGGGGCCTCTGGTGGAGAAGCGGACGAGCTGTTCCTATAGAAACACCTTCGGGATGGAGGGGCCGGGCAGCCCCAGCCACAAGCGCCAGGGGAGCCCAGTGGGCGGGCAGCCACACGAGCACACACCAGTGCCAAGGCCACCGGAATCTCGGGAGGAGGGCAGGGAAAGATGTAGATCACAGGACCTTTCTGAGTTTTTTTTCCATACTAAACAAAGTAACCTTTTTTTTTTCCAGATGGGACTGGAAACTGTAAGATTAGAGTACAGAGAGTAAGACGGAGGAACAAAGAGACAAGAGAATAAGATTAAAAAAAAATAAATAAACAGTAAAATAATAGCAAAAGGAAACAAAAGAAGAAAAAGAGAGAATGGAAAATGAGGACAATAGTGGTGATCCTGGGACCCTGATGACTTGGGAGTTTTGAAAAACTAGATGGATCTCTGCCTTAGGACTTTTAGCCCCGTGAGATTTATAGTGGACACCCGAAGAGTTTGGAGGTGAGGAAACTGAGGCAAGCAGGGTTAAGTGACTTGCCCAGAGTCATACATCCAAAAAGTAGCTGAGGCCAGATTTCAATTCAGGGTGAGTGTTCCTGACTTCAGAGCCAGCACTTTATCCACTGAACCACCTAGCTGCCCTGCCTGGAGCATAGCAGACACTTAATGAATGCTTGATGTATATTGCATATATGTGTGTGTGTGTGTGTGTGTGTGTGTGTGTGTGTGTGTGTGTGTGTGTGTGTGTGCTTGTATAAGAGCATTTTGTTCCCAAAGAAAGGAAACATCAGGAGCTAAAAGAACTGGATGCACCATTGGCTCTGAGTCTCATAGCTGTGACTTTTGTAGCCAGGATCACCCAGCTAGCTAGCCAGATAAAGCATTGTGTACTTTGTTCTGGTGGATCTCAACCTCCCACCCCAGTCTCCCAGCTCCAGGCAGTACAGTAAATTTTTAAGTAGACAGTGTATAGTAATAATAGTAGCAGGTAAGATTGCAAAGGAATTAAGATTCAAAGACCATCCCATAGACCAAAGAAGCCTAATTTGAAACTGTAATATATTTACCCAAAATTACATCTGAGATCAGGAACAAATGCAGGAGAAGCCATCTGGGCCTTCAGGGTCAGAGCTTTTCAGTCCCATGATATGTAAATCTCAGATAAGCTCCAGACATCAACAGTAAGGTCAGCCGAACAAATGTTACTGATAACTTTGAGATGATTTGGGTTGTTGATGAACTCACTCGGGGGTGGTAGAGATAAGAGTGACTGCTCTAAACCTAGTTAAAATGAGAGCTCAAAGAACTAGGAGCAACTGCAAGATTTTGATGATCAACTATGACTTAGCTCTCCTCAGCAATGCAGTGGTCCAAAGCAATTCCAATAAACTTTGGAGGGAAAATGCCATCTGCATCCAGAAAGAACCATAGAAACTGAATAAGGTTTATCAAGGCATAGTATTTTCACCTCTCTTTCTTCTATATTTTTTTCTTTCTCATGATTTTTCCTTCTGCTTTGATTTCCTCCCAACATGACTCATATGTAAATATATAAAAAAATGAATGCACATATAAAACCTAAGGGGGAAAAAAAAAAGGAGCTCTCAAACTCCTGCCCCCAGCACTCTTCCAACTCCATTGGATCCACGGTGCCCAGTTCTCCCAGCTCTAATCCCTGGCTATGCGAGTGATTCTCTGTGCCTCTTCCCATCCTCATGCCATCTGCTTCAGTGCCCCGTTTTGCTTCTTATCTCTGTACTTTCTGTGCTGTTGCTCCCACACTCTGTGCCTTATGAAAGTGCAATTACAGCCTCACTTCCCTCCGTTGCAGTGTTTTCTCCTCAAGAGTACATAAAGAATTGGGGCAAACTTGCCCCATTTTATAATTTCATAAATTAATTAGCAATTCCAGCATTTATGAAGTGGCAAGCGCTATGCTAAGTAAGCAGCAACAGAAAATATAATAGAAGCAAAAAAACAAAAGAATCCTTGCCTTCAAAGAGGGAGTTTCCATTCTAATGAAAGACAACACATAGAAGGGAGCTGGAAAGAATGTGTGTGAGACTGGGGCTTGGAGGAAGTCCAGAAGGAGTCTGGACTGAAGCAGGTTTGGAGCTAGTAAGGGTCCCAACCAGGTTCTAAACCCAGGCCTCTGCTGAGTCCAGGCTGAACACTCCACCATATACCACATTATCTCCTGGAGTGGCAAGGGTCTAGTGCCCATGGTGACACAGAGCCAGGAGGAGAGAAAAATCCTTTGTCCGGCTGCAGGACACAGGACCCTCGCTGTTATATGGAGCTCTTACCAATACAGCTTAGTGAGAATAAACTACAGCAGTACCCAATTAAATTATTGATCTTTCCTAAACCTAAATACACAGAGATTTCTAGAAACTTTAGGCCAGAAACAGCCAAATCGACAATATGAATTACACTACCTAATAGTTTCTACCCAATGACAAAGTGCTGGGCCTGGAGCCAGGAAGATCTGAGTTTAAATTCAACTGCAAACCTTAGCTGTGTGATCCTGGACAAGTCACTTAACCCTGCTTGCCTCAGTTTCCTCATGTGGAAAATAATCTGGAGAAAGAAATAGCAGCCCTCTCCATTATCTGTACCAAGGAAAAAACTCCAAAGTGTCATGGAAAGTTAGACACTACCGAGCAACAAGACTTCTAAGATCTATTCCAAATCTAAAAACTAAAATTCTATCACAAAGCTTGGCAGATCTAGATTTTAGTCTGTAAGATGAATTCCTAGAGTTGGGTTAAAAAAAATCAACTGTACAAGTTTTAGATGGGGATTGGATGGCCAAACAACAGTTCATGTAACAAAGAGCCGGAGGTTTAAGTGATTGTCAAACTTATATGTCAACACCTGACTCTATGCAGAAGCAGAGTCCAAAATAAGGAAGTTCTAGTATTCTGTCCTGGTTAGGCTACAACTGGAATATCAAATTCCATTCTGTACACCACAAACTGGACAAACGGGAACATATCAAGAGAAATGGATTAATAGCATTCCTTACAGGGAGTGGTTGAAAGAATGGGAGGTGGTTAGCCTGGAGAAAAGCCTCAAGGAATATGATAGGTCTCTCAGTGTATTAAGTAAGGGCTGCCACACAGAAGTAGAATTAATAGCAATGTGATAATACACATTTATAACTGAGGTTTTGTTTTTCTTGCTTTCTCAATGAAGAAGGGAGGAGGTAAGATGGGGAGAATTGGCCCGAAAATAAAACAAAATTGAATTAAATGAAAAAGAATAACAATAGACAAAAATTGAAGAAAGGCTCAATAATAATATTAAGTACTGTTTTTTCATTTTGTATTTTCAGAGTCTAGCCCAATACCTTACATCTAGTAAATTCTTTTTTTCCCTTGAGGCAATTGGGGTTAAGTGACTTGCCCAGGGTCACACAGCCAGGAAGCATTAAGTATCTGAGGCCAAATTTGAACTCAAGTCCTCCTGACTGTGTGGTGAATACAGCACGGAGGATATCCTCCGTGCTGTAGCCACCACACCACCCTACCTAGTAAATTCTTAATAAATATAGTTGAATGAACAAATCCAAGACATCTAAGAAAGAATAAAATGAGTTTCACTATAACTATAGATATTCAAGCAAAGCCTAGATAACTATTTGCTGGGGATGCTTTGGTATTCTGGTTAGATATTGATTGAATGAGTTTTCAACTAAAATAGCTACCTTCCAACTCCAAAATAGTATGATTCTAATAATTCTAGTTGTTACTGATAGATAGAAAACATTCTAAGGAAGAGCTTCAATCTCTCAATCAGGCAATTTTTGTCATGAGAGATACAAAAACATCAGAAAAACTTAGAATTAGAAGAAATTTCAGATATCATCTAGTCAAACCTATACTTAAACAGGAATTTCCCATCAAATAGTTATCTGAAATCAGCCTAACATGTCCAGCAATGGAGAACTCACTACCTCTCAAGGCAACCCATACCAATTTGGGATAGTGCTAATTAGGTAGCTTTTATTTCTATGAAGCCAAAATCTGCTTCTTTGCCAATTCTACCTAAATAAGACAAAATCAAGACATATATTCATTACTCTTCTTCCAGTGATGTCCCTTTGATCTTGAGTTTGGAGCATGATGATATAATACTGGGCAGAAAACAATCAGGCAACAGAGAAAGCTATTCCTGCTTCAACTGCTGTCACTTACTTGTGACGAGGTTATTGTCCTTGAAACAACAGGATATTCATCAAGCTAGAACCTGTCACTAAGTTCACAATGTCTGAGAAAAACTCATAGCAATGTGAATCAGTCAGAATAAAATGCGGCTTAAGTACAGAACACAGCCTAAGAGTGAGCTATTAGTCCAGGATTGGAGCATTCCTAGGAGCACTCAGAATGCCTCTTACTTCACTCTAGAAGGTAGTCCTTCGGAGATCTTGCCAAAGGAATTTTGGCTCTAATTCCACATCGAATCTTTCTAGGGATATCATAATCATATATGGGGGACTCCCCCAAATTTACCAGTATAAGGGTAAATATGAAGACGGAAGACTGTGACCAATTTTGCGCAATGGTTTGGAATTGGCAAAGCCATCTGGTTACAGAAGTAGCTGGGATTTAACACAAGCGAAACTTATACGTAATTTCTACCAGCTGCTCTGCCTGGGAGAGAAATAAGAGAAACATAGGATGGAAGTTTCCGCCACTATGCCTGCCATATTGCCAGAAATAGCTGCTACTCCCGTATTTTTTACAACAAAGCACCCTAAGGCCCTCCATACATCTCTATCTACATATGACATATGACATATGTGATGGACCAAATATATACAAATAGTTCATGGTCCTTCCTATCTCCATGCCTTCAATCATGTTGTTTCCTCACCTAAAATAACTGACCCTCTCCACTCTGCCTCTCCAAATCCTTCATCTCTCTCAAGGTCCAACTCTGTTGTCACCTGCTCCAAATGTAGCCTTCTCTCTTGACTTTAACCCTCATTCTCACTCTCCTTTGACATTCTACCACACTTGTAGTTTACCTTTTAATAGCTGTGTCATTGGGGGCAGCTAGGTGGCGCAGTGGATAGAGCACCAGTCTTGAATTCAGGAGGACCTGAGTTCAAATTTGATCTCAGACACTTAACACTTCCTAGCTGTGTGACCCTGAGCAAGTCACTTAATCTCAGCCTCAGGAAAAAAAAAAAAAAAAAAAAAAAGAATAGCTGTGTCTTTCTGGGCAATCACTTAAGCTTTCTGGATCTCAGTTTCTCCATCTATAAAATTAAGAGGTTGGATTTGATTATCTATAAAGTCCCTTCCAGATTCTAAATCTTATGTTCCTCTTCTGTGATGCTATGATCTTCCATTCTGCAATTTTCACTAATGTTCTGGTGTTGTTGTGTTCCCCATTTGAGCATAAGAGCGATAATTGTCTTTTATTGCTTTTTCAACCCCTAGAAGAACCTAATAAAATGCTGAGCACAAAACAGGTGTTTATTAATACTTGTTAAACTGAATAGTTCTCTCATAGAGATGCCTATTCATAGTAGATACAGTCACATGCAGTGTGAGTACTATGAATATATACATACATGTGTCTGTATATATGTCTTTCTCTTTGTATTACCAAATAGAATATAAATAGTTTTAGGATCATCTACAAGTTTGGATGATTATGTTTCTACTCTTCTCTATTAGCACATACAATGGAAGATTGAATCCACACACACACACACACAAAGAAAAGAAAAGGAGATAAGAGCAGTAAAAGAATACACATGGAAATAGGATATGGTGACAAAGTGCAGGCTGATGAGTGAGATACAGTGAGTAAGTAAGCAGGAAGAAAAAAAAGTAGAATGGTGAGAGACAGGGGTTGCAGAAAGCCAATAAAGGAAGCACCAAATGCTAATGCTTTACATAAAATGTATCAAAATTATGAGATAAAAGTATACTTAATACTAATTTTTTAAAACGAGCCACCAGCTCATTTTATGTTAAGGACAATGGTTTCTAGATAAAAATTAGATTAGGGCAGCGACATCTTGTGGATAATCTGTGTGTGACAGCTGAACAAATTTAGGTCTCAATTCACTCTTCAGGTCTTCCCATCTCTAGATTGTTTGGGTATATGAGGTATGATTTTTACAATGTAATAATGCAATTAAAATGCAATAAATATAAATCCCCTCTGTGGAGACGGTGTATTCCTTGAAGCTAGTGATCAGACTACTCTACTACCAGGTCACTTTTTGTCTCATCAGTTCAATTCCCTTCTGAACTTGACAAAGTCTAAAATATACATGGATTTTCTTTCTTTTTTTAAAAGTCTTGATGCTGATGAATAAATGATACTTTCCATTCTTTACCTAATTTATAGATTCTAAGCAGTCCAGATAGAGATACCATAGTCAAAAACCCAGTGAGCTGGGAAAGAGAAAGGGTTCCAGTACAAATGTGAAACATTAGATTTATGTGATTACTGCACCGAGTGGTCCAGAGTCCAGAACTATAACCTCATGATATCACTGATGAGTAAATTGGGCTCTAAGCTGAGATGGATCAGCTCTTCTCCTCCTGGGTCTGATTACCCTCTCTCTCCTTCCCCAAAGTAACCAAGGGCAGGTCCGGTAGCGAATGAATTAGCTATCAATGCTGTATCAAAACAAAGTCTTTATTGAGAGAAAAGGGATAGACAGGCATTTGGCCTCTAGAAAGGCCAAACTGCTTGGCAAGGGGACACCAGTTGGTGGGCACAAGGCAAGTATAAACCGAGTGTGAGGAAAACAATTTTAGACCTTCAATTTAAGCATAACTAAGGTCATAAAACAACGTTTACACAGAGATGTTATCCAAGAGGTTCCGGAGATATTTGTAAATAAGACAGGAATTTCTCTTAATCATTTGTGTCTCAAGTTACCCCTCCTCAGACAAGAATTTTCCTGTTAATTATTTTTATCTTGGGCTATCTCCTCTTTGACCTTATCATCATCACACTAGTCTGAAGGATACAGCAGAAACTTACCAATGGCTCTCCTGCCTGCAGAGGGCTACAATACCCCATGATCACTGGGGTCCCCATTTCCTGTGGCCCTGTGGATGCTGGGTCAAAGTCCCTCTCAGGAAGCAAGGACAAGGAAGAGGAAGAAAGAGGGGCCTGCAGAAGAGATAAGAGAAAAAAGTTTAGGAACTGCTGAAAGCTGAAATTTTTAAAAATCAGGATTCTAGTACCGAGAAGCTCAGACTCAAGTGATCCAAACAAAGCTGTTCCCTAGACGTTAGAACCCCGGGCCACTGTCACGGCCCTCTGACCAAGGTTTAGCAGTAATAAAGAAGGGGGTGATTCCTGCCTGATGTTTACCCCAAAAGTAACGTGTTCTTCCGGACCTATCCACCAGGGCCCCAGGATCTCTACTCCTCCCCAACTGAGGCAGCCTTTCATGCCTTCTTAATCTAGACAGAAACATTCCTACTTGTGTCTTTGTATGTTTTACAGCTTTGTGAAACCTCGAGAAAGCCGAGAAGGGCTGTAAATATCACCATCTCTTGGTTTCTCCCTGTCCTTCTCCTTTCCCAGGTTCCGTCCACAAGAGCAAGATTTCCACTGTCCCCGACACCATCCCACCAAGGAAACGCGGACTTTCAGTTCTCTGCATAAAGAAAAAGTACCTTCCCTCTCTCTGCCGGCCTGGCGTCAGGCTCAGAGACAGCCAGAGTTACCTGCTGTACCCTGGAGCACTGCTTACCGCAATATTATATTCCCAATGACCAGGTAGGAATCAAAGAAGTGAATAATTGTTGGCCCAGAGTAAAAAAAAAACACGTTTATCAGCACCAGACTCCATCCCTGAATTAAGTGCTGTGCTCGGCTAACTGTGGCCCAGAAAGCGCTCAGGACCTCCCACGGCTTGGATCAGGGGCCTTCCCTCCCCCACGTCCGTGCCCCCCCCCTCCCGGCCCTCCTGCCTCCCATTAGAACTTGCGCTCCTTGAAAGCGGAGATTATCTTGCTTTTCTAGTTGTATCAGCAGGCTCAGCACAGTGCTTTGCACAGGGTAGACGCTTAATAAATGTTTCATTCATTCATTCATTCCCGCCATGCCCAGGCAGGCTCTCCCTTGTCTTTCACCCCGTGGGCAGGCTGCAGTACCGCCCGAGGCCGCAGGCCCACCACCCGCTCCGTGCCTCGGTTACTCTTTGCCCCACAACTTTAAGTTCCTAGAAATAATAATAACAGCAACTCACACTTCCGGGGCGCTTCAAGATTCACAAAGCTCTTTCCAACGGCAACATTGTAAAGGAGTAGAGTGTCCCCTGTTACAGACGAGGAAGGCTATAACCCTTCCAGACGCGGAGTCCTGGCTTGCCCGCCCCGGACCCAGGCGCACAGGGAGAGGCCCTGGGTGCTGGCAGCCCCGCTGGGTCAGGGCCTGCTCCAGACTCGGCTCGGGCCCAGGTGGAGGCTCCCGGAGGCGCGGCGCGTTCCCGCTGCCATGACGACGCGGAGACAGGCCCGTCCCCCTCAGGCCCCGCCTCTCGCCAGCCCCCCGCCCTCTTCCACATTTTCTCGGTAGGTCCCAGGGATGGACTTGTCCCCGCCCTCTTCTCCACCTTAGTCTACTCCCATCCCAGACCACGCCTCCATGTCTGGCAACACCCCCCCATGTAAATTCTCTCTATCCCCGCCCCCCTCACGAGCCCCTCGCACCACGTTCCTCCACCCGCCCACCCCCCATCACTTCTTGGACCGAGACCCTGTCTCTGAGAGTGGGGGGCAGAGTGACCCCCGAGAAGACGCCCCCTCTCCCCAGAGAAGGCACGAACTCCTATGCAGCGTGTTCCACATGGGTTTATTCATCCCGTAATCCACTTTCCCCGGACAGGCAGGGCCGGCCCTTGGGGCTCCGAGCGCCTAAGCTGGCCTGGAAAACAAGGGACTAATCCCAGGACGAGCCCGGCCAGCTTCCTCCTGCTCCCCACTCCTCCCTGGAGGTGCTTCCCTCCCCGCCACGGGCTCGCCCCTTGTATCGGGACGAACTATCGTCCAGGGGAGGAGCTCCTGTGTCCACTGCCCACGAGTGGCTGCTCGCATCGGGCGGACACCGTGCTTTCGGGAAGCAGAATCTTCAGGGGTTAATTTTTTCTCTAGCTCCTGGGCTTCCTCTGGATCAGGTTACCCCCAGGTGGCAATCAGGCTTTTGTCCAATTGCTTATAGGGTTACCCACGTTTTTGTGTTTGTGTGGGAGCGAGGGACTCCTGGAAACTGAGCCCGGCTCTGCTGGTTTGTGGAGACTCGTCCGCCTTCGGTTTCTGATACCAGCAAAGCTGTTCTTAAAATGCACACACTGACCCGAAAAGGGGACCAGGAGCCCAGACACTGACAAACAAAGGAGGGCTGCCACCTAGTCCCAGCAGTATCGGTTATCTCGTGCGGAAGCGCGGGACTTTGGTCCTCTGGTGGCGGAGAGGGCCCGCCCCGGCTCTCCGTTCCACAGCGCTTCACTACGCGCTTACACCAGGGTACCATTTTTGCTGTCGTAGTGGGGTGTGGCTTGGGGAAACCTAATGGTCGCGTACTCGGTGGCGTTCTGTATCTGAAGGTGCTTCACCTCGCGGGCAGATCGCGGCTGGGCGCGGCTGCACACTTGGATGTCTGCGTAATGCAAGCCGCCGTCCTCTGGCTGGGGGCCTCGGGGCCCCTCTCCGGGCCTGGGCAGCTCCGGCACCACTTCATAGGTGTGTCCCACCGTCTCGCGGCCCTGTGGGGCAGAGGAAGGATGTAGGGAACCGAGGTTTGGTTTCGTGCCTCCCTCCCAGCGGAGTCCGTTATAAAAATCGTCTCTTATTCTGCCTCTGTAGGAACGAGCAGACCCAGAAAGTTCTGCACACCCTGAGCCCTCTCTGTCCAAGTGTAAAGACCCTTAGTTCTCGATGTCGTGTTAGAGGCCTTCCCCCAGGGAGTGGAAGGGGGACAGGAATGGGCTATCACATTACCTTTGTGCTCTTCTGCGGCTGCTTCTCTGCGCTCCTTTTCGCATGACTCCCTGAAGGGAAGGAACCCAAATGATTAAACACGAAAAGAGCACTTAATATCATATCCTGGGATGGGGGGTGGGAAAACGAAGGCAGGAGCATTGTGAATGTGGAGGCAGCTCGAGTTCTTCAAATAGTCTGTTTAAAACTATTTCTCCATGTTATTTGCAAACCTTCCTTTTGCCCTCTCCAAAATATCCTTTTATTCTCCATATCCTCTCTAATTTCTTCCTCTCCATACCCCCATTCCACTGGTGTCCTGAGAGCCCCTTTCCCCAGTCCCTAACTTACCTCTGTCCTTTTTCTTGTGGAATGATGCCGGGCAGCTCCTGTGATGGAAGACACATTAAGTAAGTGTGCACCATTCTCCCACACTCGTCCTCCAGCCCCAGCCCTATACACATGGGCACTGCAGCAATTCTGATGATGGGAAGGATCCTTAGGGATAAAAACTAGACTATGATTTTTTTGGTAGAGGGAATTCTTCAAAGAGACAAATTTTCCTCTTCAATTCTACTCTCTCTCTCCCCCTCCCCCCCCCCAGGCTGGGGGTGTTAAGCGACTTGCCAGCTAGGAAGTGTTAAGTATCTGAGATCGGATTTGAACTCGGGTTCTTCTGAATTCAAGGCTGGTGCTCTATCCACTGCGCCACCTAGCGGCCCCTTCAATTCTACTCCTAGAGAGTTGCCTAGAACACTAAGTCTTTCCTAGGAAACATCACCAGAATGATGTCAGACAAACTTTGAACGTGTCTTCCTGACTTTGTTACCAGCTTTCTATCCATTGTATCATACTGAGGAGGTCCTGAGGAGCCGGGTGGGCATTAGTAGAGCAAGCTTGAATCACTGTAAACAATCTGGAAATCTACTTCCTAGCAAGCAAGGAGGAACGCTGATAAAATTGTAATAATCCCAGAGGCAAGAAGGGAGAAGCATATATAGGTTCATCTTAGCGGTAAGTGCTTTTTATTCTCTGCATTGACAAAATCATCATAACCCCAATTTACTGTATCCTATTTGAAAGCTTAGTTATGATGTCAGCCACCCATGTTATATTTCCCCTATAAAAGATGTGCTCATAATGTAGAATTTCCCTTTTTAAGGCTTGCCCACCAGTCAATGGTTTACTCCCACCTTATGGCATCCTTCTCCTTATTATAGCTAACTGCTTCCTGGAGTTAATCAGCTAACTTCTCTTGAAATTTAGTCTGTTTTTAACAGTGTAATAAAACCTTGCCCTTGATGTGGAGGTCTAGGCTTACAAATTCTTTTGAAATACCCCATAACATCAGCCCACAACTCCAATATACTTTTGGGGTATCCCCTATGCCCCACCCTTTTGGGGGGTAACTTCATCATTTTGATGGCCTGTTATGGAGAAGTCTGATTGCCCTATAACCTCAACAAAGTTACTAAACCTGGCTGATGATGAACATTATCATCATCATCATCATTCTCTGTCGATATACCCAAATATATATTGTTTCACTGACATGGATGTACACTCCAAAACAAATTGCAATGCCTCTCTGTTCCCATGCCCCAGCAAAATAATGATCAGGCTCTGGTCAAAACAAACAAACAAAAATCACCTGGCTGTTAACCTTCTGGAGATAATCTTCAAGGAACACTATTACTAGATGGATCCTTACTGGAATCCTTCCTCACTCAGTAGGACTCCCTGCCAGAGCTTATGTTCTGGCATTGCTTTTGAGAATTCTAGGCCACTTCACAGTATGAAGTGGTATTAAAACCAAATTTGTAATAATAATAATAAATACCACCTATGGGAAATCCTTTTCAACTCTTTTAATTCCAGTGCATGCCTTATTTATCCTATGTATAGCTTACTCTGTAAATATTTGTTAGCTTGTTTCCTCCATCAGATTGTAAGCTCCATGAGGACAAGGACTATCTTTTGCCTTTTTTTGTTTCTTTAGCACTTAGCACAGTACCTGACATGTTAGTAAATTATTTACTGAATGGAAACGTGACTTTTTCCTGTGGGCCATAGTTCTGCCCTCTGCAGTCAAGCAGAAAAAATTTAATCTCTTTTTCACTGGACAACATTTCATATTTTTGAAGGCAACTACAAAGATGCCCACTTAAGTCTTTTCTTCTTGGGGGTAAATATTCCTAGTTCTTCAAATCTGCTCACCATTCTAGTCATAACTTTTCTAAAACATGCTTCAGTTTGTCATTTCCCTCCTAAAATATTTCAATTCCCTTATTCTAGACTTCTGTTAATGCAGCTTAGCTTTGGGAGCATCTTCTGGTTGACTCAATGCTTTTGTATAATATACATTTTAAAACATCCTTTTAGTTTCTTTAGAAGAGTTAGGAAATCATATTTCTCCAAGCTAACACCATTTCCATATTTTTCCTCTTAGGAAAGTAGGTAGAACAAAAGCTAAACATTATTTCTTGGGCTTCTGTTCTTTCTCAGGGAAACGGATCAGTGGTTAATAACCGAACTTCAGCATGGATAAAATCCTCATCTGTCGAATTGATTAGTGCCTTGACCTAAGAGCAGTGTCCTCTTTTGCATTTTGTGTTGAGATATAGATTGAAGAATCTAATATTCTTGTGATGGAAAGAGGACTAGGGAAACTGACTATGGAATACAGAATAATATTTTCACCTTTGTGGTTGTTATTGTTTGTTTGTTTGCTTGTTTTTTTTTTTTCTTTCTCATTTCTCCCCTCTTTTGATCTGATTGTTCTTATATAGCATGATGAATGTGGAAATATGTTTAGAAGAATTGCATATGAATTATTATATTGGATTACTTGCTGTCTAGGGGAGGGAAGGTGGAGGGTGAGGAAGGGAGAAACATTTGGAACACAAGGTTTTGCAAGGGTGGATGTTGAAAATTATCTTTGCAGTATTTTGAAAAATGAAAAACTATTATTTTTTTTAAAGATATAGATTACAGAAAAGAACTTTTTAGTTTTTAAGTGGTCCAGAAAAAAACTAGAATGCTACTATATTTAACATATGACATTTCACATGCACAAGTTTCCTATAAATGTTACATCAATTCTTTTAGGGAGATAATCATGTCACAGGGTATGGGAGATTATATCAATTTGGATATTTCTCTCTCCAAGCTAGAAATGACATGGATATAGATTAATATTTAATAAAATTATCTCTAGCAAACATGAGCCAAATCAGAGTACATTATTAGCGCTCATATTTTTTCTTCATTGTTAGTTTATAGTCTCTTAAAATTTCCGGTCTTTTTCCTATATTGTGTATCTCCATCCTGTACTTTGGAAGTTTTTGTTTTTGTCTTAAAACCTAAATGTAGAACTTTATACTTGCTAAAGCTCATTTTACTCAGTTCTGCCCATTGTTCTATGATCTAGAAAAACTTCTAGATCCCAGAGGTCCTGGATATCAGGGTGGGGGTGGCTGAGAAAGGGAGAAGTATTGATTAGGTTATAATATGCAAGCAGGGAAGAATTCCCTCAGGGAAGTTGATGGGGATCAATTCAGCCTTATCTCTTTGGAGGTCTTGAGAAACCCCACCTTAGGTATCCAGTCCCAAAGCCAAGTTATGATGTCAAGCCTCCCAGGTTAAATTTCCCCTATAAATTCTGTGCATGGCCTGTGTGTGCCATCTGAGCTGAATCCCTTTTGGGTTAGGTTTCCCCAGCACTCTGACTTGTGGTGCCTTTCTCCTCACCCCTTCCCCAAGTCTCATGGTGACATTCTCCTATTATAGTAAACTAATTCCTCTAGTTTGTAAACTTCTCCATGCCAGTTAATAGCATACTCACCTCATGACATATTCCCTTTCTCTTGGTTAATTGTGAGTTCCCCTGGGCAATTTGTCTTTTCCAACGTTAATTTTTAACTATATATTCTTTCAAATCTTTTTCATATTTACCACTTCCTTCTTCATTTTGCCAGCTACCTCTTCTCATAAATAAAGGTACCTTTTAGCAGTGAGAAGGCCATTGTGAATTCTTCACATGTTAATTGCTACTGAGTTCTATCATTTGGTACCAAACCTTATCATCTGGTGCCAGATTCCAACTTCACAGGGTCTTGGCCTGGATCATATACTTAGTAAGCATCTGAGGTCACATTTGTTTGTTTGTTTTGGTAAAGCATTGGGGTTAAATGATATGTCTAGGGTCACACAGCTAGTAAGTGTCTGAGATTGGATTTGAACTCAGATTCTCCTGACTTCAGGGCTAGTGATCTATCCACGTGCCACCTAGCTGCCCCTGAAAGCACATTTGAATTCAGATCTTCCCACTTCTGGCCTTTTACTCAGCAACTTCTCCTTTTTGAGCTTCCCTCCCTCATATATCATCCAATTCAGATACAGGTGCCTTTAGTCGTCTCTCTGAACTCCCAAGACATTCTCCCTATTTTCCCAACAAATTCAGTCCCTTAATCATTGTCTTCCTCTCTACAGTCATAATAGGAAATTTCACCTCACAACAGTATTGTATAGTGCTGTACACAATAACACCTTTGGTGTTCCCTCAAATCAATTCAAGTTCCTTGACCTTCCCTTGTACTCCAAGCTGCTACACACACAGCAGCTCTTGATATATTCTTAATCAGGGCAGAAACCACAAATTTTCCATTCCTATTTTCAAGAACTGTGGAATTTATTTATTCTATCTTGTTTTTCTTTCTATCTTGTCCTTATGCTTTATTATTCCCAACTCGATTCCTGGATTCTAATCTCTCCTCTCGAGGCACTCAGGGAACAAAGTATTTGATAAAGCTTTCTGATTTATAGTCAGGAAGCCTTTGTTGAGCCAGGTCACAGACCCTTACCAGCAGTGTGACCCAGGTCAAGTCACTTATTCTCATCCTTAGTCCTTGTTATGTAATCTCAAGTGGGTCTTAGCTAGAACACTTTCTATTGTTCCTGTTTAGTTGTCTTCAATCTGTCCAACTCTTCATGATCCAATTTGGATTTTTCTTGGCAAAGATACTGGAATGGCTATTTCTTTTTCTAGCTTATTTTACACAAGAGAAAACAGAGGCACACAGGGTTAAGTGACTTTTCCAGGGTCATACAGCTAGTGAGTGTCTCATACCAGATTTGAACTTAGGAAGATGAGTCTTCTTGACTCCAGGTCCAGCACTCCGTCCACTGTGTGACCTGGCCGCCTCAGAAATACTTCTGTCATCCTTCATTTATTCACTATCCTACTCATCAACAGCATCTGCCCCAAACCTTCTGTTCTTTTCTCCCACGGCATCTCCTACCACTTTCAAGTGAGATTTTCACCTCATACTTCATTTTAGAAATCAAGGTCATTTACTATCAGCTATCTTTTTTCCCCTTATTATCTCTCAATTCCTTAACATCCTTCCACTTCCTCCTTTGCTTCAGTTTTTGAAGGTGATGGGAACTCTAAACCAGCTTGTGAATTCTATACAGCTTTTTCTCAAGAATTTTTAAAACAGGCCCATCCAGTTCCTATTATCCAGTCGTAATGAAGTCATTCTTCTAGACTGATCAGTTAGCATGGAATGATGTGAAGCTGGAGCTCATCAGGCTTTCTATTGTTAGTACTCCAACCTCTGAGGCTGTCTTGATTAGCAGATATTTTAGACAACCAAACTCCTTCCTGGTTCTTCCCTAGATCCTGCCTTCCTCCCCAACCCAACTCTTCTGCTCTCCTGAGACTTTAAAAGTGGGTTCCCCACCAAAATAAGTTGTTTAATCAGTATGACTGTCATGCGCTATTTCATATAATAAAGGACAAATCTTTGTAACCTGTGATGAAGATCTATGTCATGGTCGTTCCATAGCTCCACTATGCTTTCCTAAATCTGTTTCAAATTATCAATATATCATATTATCATATTACCTTTATTTCTTTTTTTTTTTTAATTATAGCTTTTTATTTACAAGATATATGCATGGGTAATTTTTCAGCATTGAGAGTTACAAAATCTTCTGTTCCAATTTTTCCCCTCCGAAATGGCAGGTAGGCCAATACATGTTAAATATATTAAAGTATATTTACTCCCTCTGGGGAGGTGGTCCAGTCAGAATCCAAGTTATGTCATACCCCTGAGGCCTAAGCTCCGTTGGGGTCTTGGGCAGCCTTACTTTGCCATGTCCCATCTGAAATCCCAGTCATGCCCCTGAAGCTACCTTTTCCCTGTAAAACCTGCTTAGGGCCCATGCTATATTTCTCACCTCCTTTGGGTCAGTCGGTCTCTGCACTCTGCCACTGATAAATCTGTGACATAGACACCAGATGATGGCAGGTGGCAGAAAAAGGGGTTCGGGCATGTGAAGAATTCACAAGGCCATTCTCTTTTGGCCTCTTAGAGGAAGAGGTTACAGACAAAATGAAGGGATACAATAGACACTGGGAATGGTAAATATGAAGTACAGATGGGAGGGCATATGAGAGACAATTTCCTCAGTGGAGCTCACAATTACCATGAGGTTGAGGCAGGCCCTTAGTTTCAGGATTCTGAAAGGGACCTAGCACCTGAAAGAGTTAGCTGGAAGGAGAAGTGGGGTTAGGGGAGAAATCATGTAGGAGGGGAAAGCAGAGTGCTGTGGTAGGCTGACCCAAAGGAGGACAGCAATCATGGCCTGGGGCTAAAGTTGTCTTATCTAGAGGATTTTTCCTCAGGAACTTGGCATAACTAGGATTTCTGACAGGTTACCTCCAGTGGGTTGGACTAAACTGATCTGGATCATCAGAGCCTTCTTCCTTCCTGTCCCAGGGAATAATTTTTATCAACTTTTTAATTTCTCTCAGCCCACCACACCCACCATTCAGGACCTCTTTGAGATCTCATCATATCTTTTCTCTTACTCCTCCCCCTTGCCCTTTGTTATTTCTCCTAACTCCACCAGGCTCCAGACCCCACTTCTCTTCCTTACAGCTAACTAACTCTTTTGGGGGGCTGAGTCCCTTTCAGAATTTAGCCTGTCAGCCAAGGGCATGCCCCAACCTCAAGGAACATTTCTTTTCTCCTGATATATGAACTGATATCCTTTCCATCATTAGTTATTAAAACCCCTTTCTATTCTCTCCCAGTTCTATTTCATATTTACTATTCTTGGTGTCTGCTGTATCCCATCATTTTGCCTGTAACCTCTTCCCCTAAATAAAACTTCCCCAAAGAGAAAGTCCAATGTGAATTCTTCACATGACCGAACCCTAACAATTGGCCCCTACCATAATCTGATGCCTAAATAACATATTTGGTGATACAGAAACTGCCTGCCATTATCTGGTGTTTATTATCAGCCCCATCAAAAGCTATGGCCTTCTTATTGGTAAAGCCAGCCTTCCACATGTACCCTAAATCTCATCCCCTCCTATTTTTTTCAGCAGACTGCTCCATGTTTGTGGCAGCCCTCTTTGTAGTGGCCAGAAACTGGAAACTGAGTGGATGTCCATCAATTGGAGAATGGCTGAATAAATTGTGGTTTATGAACGTTATGGAATATTATTGTTCTGTAAGAAATGACCAGCAGGATGATTTCAGAAAGGCCTGGAGAGACTTACATGAACTGATGCTGAGTGAAATGAGCAGGATCAGGAGATCATTATATACTTCAACAACAATACTATGTGATGATCAATTCTGATG
Organism: Sminthopsis crassicaudata; assembly: GCF_048593235.1. Classification (NCBI taxonomy): domain Eukaryota; kingdom Metazoa; phylum Chordata; class Mammalia; order Dasyuromorphia; family Dasyuridae; genus Sminthopsis; species Sminthopsis crassicaudata. Next base: position 524,872,296 of record NC_133619.1, read on the forward strand.
GCCGTGGCCCTCTCCAACAATGAGATGAACCAAATCAGTTCCAATAGAGCAGTAATGAACTGAACCAGCTGCACCCAGCAAAAGAACTCTGGGAAATGAGTGTGAACCACTACACAGAATTCCCAATCCCTCTAATTTTGTCTGCCTGCAATTTTGATTTCCTTCACAGGCTAATTGTACATTGCTTCAAAGTCTGATTCTTTTTGTACAGCAAAATAACTGTTTGGACATATATACATATATTGCATTAAACTTATACTTTAACATATTTAACATGTATTGGTCAACTTGCCATTTGGGGGAAGGGGTGGGGAGGAGGGGAAAAGTTGGAACAAAAGGTTTTGCAATTGTTAATGCTTGAAAAATTAGCCATGTCTATATCTTGCAAATAAAAAGCTATACAATTGGAGAATGGTTGGGTAAATTATGGTATATGAATGTTATGGAATATTATTGTTCTGTGACAAATGACCAGGAGGAGGAATACAGAGAGGCTTGGAGAGACTTACATGAACTGATGCTGAGTGAAATGAGCAGAACCAGGAGATCATTATACATTTCAACAACAATACTGTATGAGGACGTATTCTGATGGAAGTGGATATCTTCGACAAAGAGAAGAGCTAATTCAGTTCCAATTGGTCAATTGATGGACAGAATCAGCTACACCCAGAGGAGGAACACTGGGAAATGAGTGTAAACTGTTTGTACTTATGTTTTTCTTCCCAGATTATTTTTACCTTCTGAATCCAATTCTTCCTGTGCAACAAAAAATTTGTTTCTGCACACATATATTGTATCTAGGATATACTATAACATATTTAACATGTATGGGACTGCCTGCCATCTAAGGGAGGGAGCGGAGGGAAGGAGGGGAAAATTTGGAACAGAAGTGAGTGCAAGGGATAATGTTGTAAAAAATTACCCATGCATATGTACTGTCAAAAAAAAAGTTATAATTATAAAATTAATTTTTAAAAATTAAAAAAAATAAAAAGCTATAATAAAAAAACCTTCTCTCTTGACCCTACTAATCATGTTCTCTAGCCATCACTGTATATCCCCTCTTCTCAGCTAAAATTCATGAAAAAGCCACTTGCACTCAGTCTCTCTCCTCTTTCTCAGTCTCTTCTTAACTCTTTATAGTCTGACTTCCAATTTTATCATTGAGCTGAAACTATCCTCTCCAAAGTTACCAGGAATTATTAAATTTTCCCAGTTCTCAATCTTCCTGACCTCTTTCAGTGTTTGACACTGTTGATTACCTTTTTCTTCCCAAATACTCTCTCACTTCTGGATTTTTATGGCACTGTTCCTTCTTGGTTCTCCTCTGTGAACTCACCTCTATGTATGAGGAAAGGCTGTGCAAGGTTATGTCTTTGAGAATGAAGAATAAACAACAAACTCTGAGTAGAAGTTGCCCCACTGAGGAATAAGCAACATGGCTTCTTTCTTTCATTCGTTCGTTCGTTCCTTCCTTTTTTCCTTTTTTTTCTTCCTCCCTCTTTCCTTCCCTCCCTTTCTTCCTTCCTTTATCTTGTGGCTAGAATTTCTTTCTTAAAAATCATGTCTTAAACCCAAATTACTCTACTTTGTTTTGGTCTGGTTGCCCCAGCGTAAATATAAATAGCAATTATTTCTGTTTTGGCCAGAAACCGTCAGGATGTTCCCCTCCTCGACTGGATTTTTTTTTGTTGTTGTTAGCTAGGAAAGAGGTCATTCTTTGCCTCCATTCTTACCTAGCCTTTTTTTTTTTTTTTTTTTTTTTTTTTTTTAAGGCTGGGGTTAAATGACTTGCCCAGGGTCACACGGATAGGAAATGTTAAGTGTCTGAGAGCAGATTTGAATTCAGGTCCTCCTGAATTCAGGGCTGGTGCTCTATCCACTGTACCACCTAGCTGCCACCTAGCTGCCCCCTCTTACCTAGCCTTAATTACTGAATGGGAGCTGCTTCAGTCACACTGGGACCTGTTAAAGATCTTAAAAAGGTCAAAGTCTCCCACTGCACCCATCCCCCATTGTCCTCACCTATATCTTGTCACTGGACTCCGGTGGCTCAGGAGAAGCAAGTGAGGCTGCTGACTTTGCACAACCCTGCATTACTTAAATCCAGTTCACTTGCATGTCATGGCATCCCCTCCCTGATGCCTTCTTCAAGAACAAAGGACAAACAACAACCTACCTCTATGATCATTCATCCTTAGTCTATTTTGCAGAATTTTCACCCATAATATGCCTACTAACTATAGGCTTTTTTCCCAAGACTTTCCTGGACCTTCTCTTTTCTCTCAATATTTTCACTTAGTTATTTCCTCAGCTCTACTTTGTTTGCTTATCTTCTCAATACAGATTTTTCCTAGCTGTGTATCTTCATCCTTGGTCTCTCTCCTGAGCTCCAGTCCTTTTTAACCAAATGCCTTTAATCTGGATGATTTATAGTAATATCAAATTAAACATATCCAAAACATTATCTTTCCCCCAAACTCATCTTTCCTCCAAAAATCCAATTCCTCTTTCAATCTATCAACAGGGTACAGATTCTCCTGGTACCACGTCACCAAAATGATGGGGTTTACCAACCAAATGATAGTGTATGGGGTGACACCCCAAAAATATATTGAGATGTGTCACAAATTCTTTCAAAAGAATTTGCAGGTTTAGACATCCTCTAAATCAAGGGACAAAAACTTTATTATGCTGCTAAGAACAGCTAAATCCATAACAGTCTTTAGCAAGGAAGAGGGTTTTAGCAATTAACAAGGGAAAAGTCCAAATCTTGCTGATTCCATACATTCACACATTCAGTATTCACACAACCACCACCCTGGTTCAGGCCCTCCTGTCTCTCACCTGGACTATTATAATAGCTTTCCCCTTGAAGTGACCATTAAGATGTGGCAAGTAGGGATTACTAAACTAATCCTAAAAGGTTTAGGGTCCTGATGTCTTTTGATTTATGTGTAAATTGGATTTAAGTGAAGCAACCCTCTTCTGGTCACCATTGGTGTCCAAAAAACCGAATAATGATTCAAGATGCAGTGGATGGCCTTGCAGGTGCTTTCCTGACTAACCAAACTCCTTAGTATCTCCTTTACATACCATCATTTCTATTGGATCACCCCATTCCACATGGGGAGTCTTCATGTGCTTGGAGTAGACACCCTCCTAACTCCCTATCAGGTGACCCTCAAGCTGGCTTAGCCCGTCTGCCAAAAGAGCTTCCTGGAGTGTGGCTGCTGTGTATGGTCAGCTACCTGGAGGTGGACACAGATGAGAGATGGACACCAAAAGTGGGAAGCAGCCCTCACCCAGAGGTTTTCCCTGAACCCACCCTACTGGTGATAACTATTGTGCTGTTGTTTAGCAAGCTAACTAATTCCAAAAAGGAGTTATTGGGGAGGGGGTTACACCATTGACTTGATGGCTTAACCCTAATAGGGATTTAGCATCCCAAAAAGAGTTGGGTAGAAGGAGAAAGACACCAAAAGGAAGGAGGACACCATTAATTGATGGACTGAATTACAAGTTAGCAGTTGGTGAGATACAGTTAAATTCTTTTATAACTTAGGGGGTCTGACATCATAACTCGGATGGGTCACATTTGGTGACCTCCACCTGGGCTTGGGCTGTAATAAAGTCCACTTAAAACTCTTAAATGAAAATCAAAAAGGTCCCCCTATCAGTGCCCCTCCCAGCTTACCTCAGGGAGTGGCTAGACTCCCAGATTGTTTACAATGGTTCTGGCTTTCTCAACCATCCTAGCTACCCAGAACCTCATCAGCACCACTCCAAGTAACATAACTTTGGGGTCATCTTTAATTTCCTACTTTCACTTTATACATACAATCAGTTGTCAAATTTTGTTGAGTCTGACTCTACTTTTCTTCACAGTTCCCTTATCAATATTTACATGACCGCCACCTAAGTTCAGGCCCTCCTTACCTCTCAACTGGACTATTATAATAACTTTCTCATTGATCCAGTCAATTTCCTCTCCTTTCCTAAAACCAAGTCTGGTTTTGTTACTCCCTTGCTAGATAAACTCCAATGACTCCCTATTACCTTTAGGATTTTTTGTTTTTGTTGTTGTTGTTGTTAATAATACAAACTCTTCTGTATGGCTTTATAAGCCCTTTAGAACATTCCTTTTCCTATATTTCCAGTTTTTTCTTTTTTAATAGATTATGATTCTCTCCACAAACTACATTGAGATCATACCAGTCTACTTGCCGTCTCTCAAATGTGCTACTCCATGTTCTCTTTCTTTTCCTTTATATTAGCTGCTCCTATGATTGGAACACTTTATCCCCAAAGCTCTGGCTCCTAAAATCCATTACTTTCTTAAAACTTGGCTCAAGTACCACTTCTTTCAGGAGACTTCCACTAGTCCCCCCAACTGCTAGTGCCTTCCTTTCTTTTTTATTTTATTTATTTTTAATAATAGCTTTTTGCTTTAAAAAAATACATGCAAAAATAGTTTTTAATATTCACTCTTGCAAAACCTTGTGTTCCATATTTTTTTTCCTCCCTCTCCGCCTTCCCCTTCCCCTTCCCTAGACAGCAAGTAATCCAACATAGGTTAAATGTGCAATTCTTCTAAACATAATTACACATTTATCATGCTGCACAAGAAAAATCTGATCAAAAAGGTAAAACAGGGGTGAGAAAAAAAAACAAGTAAGCAAACAACAATGAAGTGAAACTACTATGTTGTGATCTACATTCACTTCCCACAGTCCTCTCTCTGGATGCAGATGGCTCTCTCCAACCTAATTCTATTGAAATTAGTCCGAATCAACTCAATGTTGAAGAGAGCCATGTCCATCTGAACTGATCATCATATAATCTTGTTGTTGCCATGTATAATGATCTCCTGCTCATTTCACTCAGGATCAGTTCATGTAAGTCTCTCCAGGCCCCTTTGAAATCATCCTGATGATCATTTCCATAACATTCATATACCACAATTTACTCAGCCATTCCCCCACTGATGGGCATTCACTCAGTTTCCAGTTTCTAGACACTACAAAAAGGCTGCCACAAACATTTTTGCACATGTGGGTCCCTTTCCCTTTTTTATGATGATCTCTTTGGGATATAAACGCAATAGAGACTGCTGGATCGAAGGGTATTTTTCAAGGCTACTGTTCCATCTCTCTGTTTAACTTATATGTGCTAATGTATGTATATGTTTTCTCATCTAAGAGTGTAAATTCCTAGAAGGCAGAGAGTTTTTTGCTTTTTTCTTTATCCCTAGTACTTGGCTTAATAAATGCTTGTGGATTGTATCTTAATTATATTAATAATGATAATCATATCCAAAAATTATATAGGGCTTACTATGTTCCACATACTGTACTAAATATTTTACAAATACTAATTTATTTGAGCCTCAAAACAACCCTGAAATAAAAAGGAATTAAATTATTTGCCCAAGGTCACACAGTGTCTTAGGTCATCTTTTGTATACCATCTTTGTATATCATCTCTGCAATCTTGTGTCATCTACATGTTTGCTATGCACACCCACCTTTGTCTTCATCCAAATTGTTGGTAAAAATGTTCAATGTGAATGGCTATGGAAAAGGCCACCTCTGCAGGGTGTATCCAGTCTATTAATCAAAACTCTGCTTTTGATCATTTAACCAGTTCTAAATCTACCTATCATTCAGCCCAGGCTATCTTGCATCAAATGCCTTGATGAAATCCAGATATACATAGTATATAGTTCTCCTTTAATCTCTGAATCCCTACAGGCTCATGTTCCCTGAAGGCCCTTCTTGGCAGGAGATAGCAAATGCCCTCCAGTGCACTGGCTTTTCATTTACTTGCAAGCTGTCTTCTGCCACAGGCAAGCTCAGAGATGGTCTTGCCACTGGAGTGGGTAGGAGTCAGTCCCTGAGTAGACACTGTATATGGGTCTGGTGCTATTTCTACCGTGCCAGTTCTTTTCTTCCTGAGACAGACTTGGATGTGCTGTTTCCTATCAGAGTCTGGCAGGACTAGCTGAATAGGAAGGAATCTTGCTCCCTCCACATGAACAGATCTCTCACACAAAAATGAGTTTATGCTTCCAGGTTTCCAGCCTGAGACAGCCTCTGTATTTATTTATTTCTCAGAAGCCCTGGTCAAGGTTTCTGAAGCCCTGGAGAAACCCAAACTCTCATATTTTCTACCCTTTGGTATTCCACTTCCCAACAGGGACTGGCTGTCCTAAAGACACAAGAAGTGCAGATTACACCCCAGAGTTTTCTGGAAGGTTGTTTGGTACAACTGACATAATTGAGCCCAAAATACAGTCTTGGGCAATCAGGCCACTCACTACCTGCCAGGAATGCAGCCTAACTCAGAGCTATTCTGGGATTGTCTGGCTGACTAATCCCAAGGGCCAGAAAGGGAGAGCTGTCATCCTGAGTAGAATGTCTCTGAGTTTAGGGACACTCGGTGCCTTTGTTTGGAAGAACTTTGTTCCTGAATCTTCTAGTAGGAATATTCATTTCAGACTGTCACACTCAGGACTGGGTGGGTTGGAGTCTCCTCCAGCCTCTTCCCTAAAAGGCAACTTCTCCTCCCCTTTTCCCTGCCCTTGTTTTTAATTAACAGAGAAAGCCAGAAATATTTAACCTTTGCCATTCTCTCCAGAGGCACTCTGTTCATGGAGCCCAAAGATCAGATTTGGCTTCCTGACTCAGCTGTTCTGGCCACACTGGACAACAGACCTTCCTCTTATAATTCCCTTCTGGATCCCTGGGGTCCCTGATGGAGCCCTTCTGTCTACCTGATACCAAGTACCCCTGGATCCAGGAAAGCCACTCTAAATTCTTCCGAGGTTATCTTAGATATTTATTCTTGTAATCTTAATCTTAATTCTAATCAAATCCACCCACATTTGTTGACTAGAAGCCTCCCTAGCAATCTTTAGTTCCTTCTTTAAAAAAGAAGCAAAAAAAAAAAAAAAAAAAAAAATCCCAAGTGAAGCTTCCAAGTAATGTTGTTTTTCCTGCTTTAGAAATCAGGGAATTTTTCAATGCATGGTTAGCTTTCTAGATTGGGAGGATCCTAGGTCTTTATCCACTATCTGAGATAGGTGTAAAGAATGCAAACTTTCGATGCTATGTCTCCATTCCCTGATTTCCCTTTCTGCCCTTTTCCTCCGGTTCCAACTCTCCCACCTTTGTCCAGAGGCTCTCAAAGTATATCCATTTCTGCTCTATCACACACAACTTTATCCTACCACAATCCACTAAATCAAAGATCCTAGAATTTTAATATTTGAAATGACCTCTTCATCTCCAATAAATCTGCTTGTGGAGAGGTTAAGGAAGTCAATAATAGATAGATTATACAGGTCCAGACCATATAACACCAGTCCAAGTGGTGATGTCACCAGCTCTCCCACGAGGACATAGTAAAGGGATGTGCAGATCTTAGGTATGGGCCACACCCTGATCAGAGCATTGGACTTAATCCACAAGTTTAAAAAATATATATCTTTCACAGTAT